>NC_044382.1:86542548-86667548 GCF_006542625.1 Nomascus leucogenys
CTTAAAAACAAAGCAAATTTTATTTTTTATTTATTTTATTTTTACAAAGCAAATTTTAATAGGGATTCAAATAAGAAAAAATTAACACTCATGGAACTATAAAGACTACATCAGGTTGGAACACAACCTGACATAGTAGGTCTCTATGTCTCATAAAAGAGAGATGAGGGCCTCATTGAAAAGCCCTCCCTACCTTGGTCAATTAATTGTAGCCAAGTTTCTAGTTCTCAGGCTCAAAATCTGTGGGCCCACCATAAGTGGACTCATGACTTAAGGGCAGAATAACATTGATTAATGAGGCTGACAGAGTTGAATGCCAATTTTTAAAAATACAACGAGAATTGTATTTTTAAATACGATTTAAAAATTATGGCTCATGACTGTAATCCCAGCACTTTGGGAGGCCGAGGAGAGTGGATCACCTGAGGTCTGGAGTTCAAGACCAGCCTGGTCAACATGGTGAAACCTCATCTCTACTAAAAACATAAAAATTAGCTGGGCATGGTGGTGCACGCCTGTAAGCCCAGCTATTCGGGAGGCTAAGGCAGGAGAATCGCTTGAACCTGGGAGGCAGAGGTTGCAGTGAGCCAAGATCGTGCCACTGCACTCTAGCCTAGGTGGCAGAGTGAGATTCCATCTAAAAAAAAAAGAAGAGAGAGAATCATAATACTATCACTGGAAAAGTGTTTTCCATTAGGCTAGCCCATTCTCCTATGATAGGCAGAACTATATAAAATACCACAGCCTCACCAGAAAGTTGACTGGTGAGCATAGAACCAGAAAAAAAGAGAATTAGATAAATGGAATGCTTCATAACTAAAGTAGATTTTGGTCTTTCCTAGGGCACAAGCATTTCAAGAAGGTGTCTCAGAGGCACTTTGTTTTTTGTTAACTGTTTTATATGCTTGGAATCTGCGTAAGATTGCTTTTGGAAGAAAAAAAGTTCCATTGCTAAAAAGTAACATTCAGTAACTACAAATTTACAGGAAGGCGACAGGATGAACTCACAAATAATAAAAAGTACACTCAGAATTCCTGTCCCCTGGACAGCACTTAGATAGGCAAAGCAAATGTTTACCCTGTGATTTTCCTTATTCTGTCATTCCACTATTGACCAATCTTCCTTCATGTTAGTTAACACATTCTCTTTGTGAAAATGCTAATACAATATATCAGTTAATAGGCTAGTAATGTAAGACTAGGACCCATTTTCTCTTTAAGATATTTTGTGTTTATTATGAGTTATCAAGTGTTGAGTTTATTTTATCCTGAGATTAAATATTATTTTCAGTTGCTTGGATGATACTTTAATGTATTCCTAAGTTTTATAAATGTTTCCAGTCAGAATGATTAAACTGAAATAATTTTTGATTTTTTAAAAAAGGAAAGCTCTGAAGGTTGGATATTCTGAAAGACTCTATTCTTAAGACTATATTCAGCTGAGATGTTGTATTAGATTGAATAATGTTACCCAAAATTCATGTCAACCCAGAATCTCAGAATGTGATCTTCTTTGGAAATTTCGATTTTGTAAATATAGTTATGATGGGGTCATAATGAATTGGGGTAGGCCATAAATCCAAGGACTGGTGTCTTTATTAGGGAAGACATATAAGGTAGAAGGCCACATGAAGACAAAGATAGAGATTGGAGTTATGCTGCCACAAACCAAGGAATACCAAACATCGCTGCCAACCATTAAGCCAAAGAGGCAAAGAAGGATTCTTCCCTAAGTCTCTTGGAGGGAGAATGGCCCTGCTGACACCTTGATTTCGAACTTCTAGCCTCTAGAAATGTGAAAATAAATTTTAGTTGTTTTTGTGCCACCCAGTTTGTGATAATTTGGTTATGGCAGTCCTAAGTAATTGAAACAGATGCTAATGCAAGCTCAAATGTTTTTTTTTTTTTAGAAATACATGCGAACATCAGCATTTTAAAGGACTTCAAGTGATCTGTTGTTACTAGGATGGCACAAGAACATAAATCTTCCAGTTTCAATTCTTGGAACCTTTCCACTATATCATAATCTCACATCCATCCATCCACCCACCCATCCATCCAATATTTACCAAATGCTTATGATATGCCAAGCAGTGGGCAACTAACAAAATAACAACTATCCTCTCTCTCATGGTGACTTTGGTCTAGTCTCACTAAATAGGTTATAGAATAGGTTACAGAAGTTTTTCTATGTTAATACATACAACCCTCCATCTGAGATTTTTAATAACAATATAGTGTTTCATTGATTGCATGTGACATACTTTAAGCAATATCCTCCTGATGAATATTTATTTCCATTTTGTCAATATTATAATAATAACTGAGATGAACATCATTGTACATACACGTATGCCCTTGCCTGCAGATTTCCTTTAGATGAAAATCTTAGCATGGTATTTTGAGGTCACATTTTATTTAGTGATACATACTGACAAGTGGCCTTCTACAAATGTCCTATCAATTGACATATTCACCAACAGTGAGAAGTGAGCCCATTTCTCTCACCAACATTTAATACTGGTGTTTTCATCTACACCCATTTTATAGGCAACTAATAATATTACCATGTGCTTATTTGCATTTCTTTGATTACTGATGAGGTATAATATAGTGATTGTCTAGAGCTAAATTGCCTAAATTTGAATCCTAGTTCCACTGGTTCAAAGTTACTTAACCTCATGGTGCCTCAGTTTCCTCAACTGTAAAGCAAGGATAATAATAGTATCTACCATATGAGTTGTTGGGAGAATTAAATTGTCTAATACCTATAAAATGCTCACAACCATGCCAATACACACTGCTACCATTAATATTTTAAGTGTCATCCAACCCTATTTTTTCTTTGCGAGTAAATTTCCTGATTATATTCTTTCCCATTTTTATGTTGCAGTGTTCATCTCTTTCTTACTAATGGGTAAGAACTCTCTCTATATTCCGTATCCCTATCCTTTATCTGTTGTATAGATAGTAAATACTTTCCCCAGTGTGTCATTTATATTTCCACATTGATTTTTCTTCCTTTTTCCCCATTTTTGCTATTTCCCTAGAAAAATTTTATTTTATAATATCTATATAATCACCTATCAATCTTTTCTTTATGGCATCCAGGTTTTATGTAGATAAGGACTTTCCAAAAAATAAAATACTTTAATTTAATGGTAAAATGAAAGAGTTAATAGTTTAAGAGGAGAAAATTCCAAAAGATATGAGAGGCAATTTCTAGTAGAGTTCCACTGATTTAATATTCACGGTGAGCATTACTGACTGTTAAGGAAGTAAGTTTGGGCGCAAGTTACACTACCCGGTCTCCACGGCCTGGGCATTTGGGGAAACTAACATCTCTCTGGGACGTTGCTTTATGGGATTATCTGCTTAATGGACGGAGTGAACTAAAAAATGTATTAAGGGTATTTTTGAAGTCATTATCTGATGTCAAAAAATGAAAATGTCTTCCCAATAAGTAATCTGAAACACTCCTGAAAACATTTCTAGAGCTACAGCTTCTCCACAGAGTGACTACAGGTTTCCAGTTTTAGAATTTCTCTCAATCTTAAAACATTTTCTCTATAAACAAATGGGTATCTGGATCCTATGAAATAATACACAGGCATTACCTTATCTTACTGCACTTTGCTGATGTTGGATTTTTGTTTTTTTATTTCATTCTTTCTAAGAAATTGAAGGTTTGACCATCTCTACTAAAAATACAAAAAATTAGCCGGGCATGGTGATGGGCGCCTGTAGGCCCAGCTACTCGGGAGGCTGAGGCAGAAGAAAGGCATGAACCCGGGAGGTGGAGCTTGCAGTGAGCAGAGATCGTGCCACTGCACTCCAGTCTGGGCGACAGAGCGAGACTCTGTCTCAAAAAAAAAAAAAAAAAAATTGAAGGTTTGTGGTAATCGTGTGTCAAACAAGTCTGTCAGTGCCTTTTTTCCAAAAGTATGTGCTCACTTTGTGTCTCTTACATTTTGATAATTCTTGCAATACTTCAACCTCGTTCACTATTATTACATATTTTACAGTGATTTGTGATCACTGACCTTTTATGTTACTATTGTAATTGTTTTACGTCCCCAAAAACTGTGCCTATATAAGATGGCAAACTCAATCGATGAATGTGTATATTCTGACTGCTCCACTGACTGGCTGTTCTCTCATTTCTCTTCCTCTCTTCAGGCCTCTCTACTCCCTGAGACACAATATTAAAATCAGGTCAGTCAATAACTCTGTAATGGCCTCTAAGTGTTCAAGTGAAAGGAAGAATCACATGTCTCTAACTTTACATCAAAAGTTAGAAATGATTGGCCAAGCACAGTGGCTCATGCCTATGATCCCAGCACTTTGGGAGGCTGAGGCGGGTGGACTGCTGAGGTCAGGAGTTTGGGACCAGCCTGGCCAACACGGCGAAACCCCATCTCTACTAAAAATACAAAAATTATCCAGACATCGTGGCACATGCCTGTAATCCCAGCTACTCAGGAGGCTGAAGCAGGAGAATCACTTGAACCCTGGAGGCAGAGGTTGCAGTGAGCCAAGATTGGGCTATTGCACTCCAGCCTGGGCAACAGAACAAGACTCTATCTCAAGGGAGAAAAAAAAGTTAGAAATGATTAAGCTCAGTGGGAAAGCCATGTGGAAAGCCAAGACAGGCCTAAAGCCGGGCCTCCTGTGCCAAACAGTTAATCAAGTTGTAAATGCAAAGGAAAACTTCTTGAAGGAAATTAAGAGTGCTACTCCAGTGAATACATGAATAATAATAAAGCAAAACAGCCTTCTTGCTGACATGGAGAACGTTTTAGTGATCTGGATAGATCAAACCAGCCACAACATTGCCTTAACCAAAGCTGAATCCAGAGCAAGGCCTTAACTCACATCAATTCTATGAAGGCTAAAAGAGGTAAGGGAGCTGTATAAGAAAAGCTGTAAGCTAGCAGAGATTGGTTCATGAGGTTTAAGAAAAGAAGACGTCTCCATTAACATCAAAGTGCACGGGGAAGCAGCAAGTGCTGATGTAGAAGCTACAGCAAGTTATCCAGATGATCTAGCTAAGATCACTGATGAAGGTGGCTACGCTGAACAGCAGATTTTTCAACATGGATGAAACAGCTTTCTGTTGGACGAAAATGTCATCTAGGTCAACTTCCACAGGTAGAAATTCAAAATCAATGCTTGGGCTTAAAAGCTTCAAAAAAGAGGCTGACTCTCTTGCTAGGTGCTAATGCAGCTAGTACTTTAAGTTGAAGCCAATGCTCATTTACCATTCCAAAAATTCTAGGGCCCATAAGAATTATGCTAAATCTTCTCTGCCTGTGCTCTATAAATGAAATGGCAAAGCATGGATGACAGCACAACTGTTTATAGCATGAATATTTTAAGCTCACTGTTGAGACCTACTGCTCAGAAAAAAAGACTTCTTTCAAAATATTACTGCTTACTGACAGTGCACCTAGTCAGCCAAAAGCTCTGATGGAGATGTACAAGGAGATTAATATTGTTTTCATGTCTGCTAATACAACACCCATTCTGCAGCCCATGCAGCAAAGAATAATTTCAACTTTTAAGTCTTATTATTTAAGAAATGCATTTTGTAGAGCTATTGCTGCCATAGACAGTTATTCCTCTGATGGATCTGGGCAAAGAAAATTTGAAAACCTTCTGGAAAGGATTCACGATTCTAGATGCCATTAGGAACATTCATGATTCATGGGAGGAGGTCAAAATATCAATATTAGCAGGAGTTTGGGGGAAGTTGATTCTAACCCTCACAGATAACTTTGAGGGGTTCAAGACTTCAGTGGATGAAGTAACTGTAGATGTGGTAGAAATAGCAAGAGAAACAGAAGCAGAGATGTGACCGAACTGCTACAATCTCATGATAAAATTTAACAGGTGAAGAGTTACTCCTTACGGATAAGCAAAGAAAAAGGTTTCTTGAGATGAAGTCTACTTCTGAAATGACAAAAAAATCATAATACTATACATAAACTTAGTTGATGAAGCAGTAGAAGGGTTTGAGAGGATTCCAATTTTAAAAGAAGTTCTACTGTGAGTAAAAGGTTATCAAACAACATTGCATGCTACAGAGAAATCGTCATGAAAGGAGTCCACCAATGCAGCAATCTTCATTGTCTTATTTTAAGAAATTGCCACAGCCACCCCATCCTTCAGCAACCGCCATCCTAATCAATCAGCAGCCATCAACGTTGAGGCAAGATATGTACCAGCAAAAAGATTACAATTCGCTGAAGGCTCAGATGATTGTTAGTATTTTTCTAGCAATAAAGTATTTTTAAATTATGGTACGTACATTTTTTAGATATAATGCTATTGCACACATAATATACTACAATGCAGAGCAAACATAACTTTTAATATGCACTTGAGAAACCAAAAAATTTGTGTGACTCATTTTATTGTGATAGTCTGGAACTGAACCAGCAATATCTCCAAGGTACCTGTATCTAGATTTTACATATTATGAAGATTTTGGTTATTAACATCCTGAATAAATACAAAGGATCACAACATAAAAAGAAAGTCTCTTAAATAAGGGACTCAATTTTTACTCAGATTGGCAAATGCCAGATTAGAAACAAAATATTTTTAATGCGAAAATCTACTCTACTTTCCCTCAAGGGGATTAAATTTCAAAGGGAATTTCATTGTTTATCTACCGAGACATGCCTCGTCACTCTAGCTCTTTTCAGTTCACTGTTTTAATTACAATCCAAATTTAGCATCCTTTGAGGCTTTCTTGCATGCTTTCTTCCAAGTAATTAATATGATTTAAATAAAACTGTATTTAACATAACACCTATGGCACCACATCAAACATGACCCCCAATTCAATATAATCCTGTCATTATCTTTGCTATGATTCAACTGCTAATTTTAGTCCATATTTATCATTAGCTTGACTTTAATTTTCCTAAAATAGGATTAATCATTTTAGTGAAAATTAGATATTAGTTTCTATCAAATATTAATTTTATAATTCTACTCTATTAAAAATTCAATACAACTAAGAGCATTCAAATTTATTTGGCTTAATTTGTCCTTCATTCACTCATACGCTTACTGTTTATTCTTTCATACATGCTTTACCTACATGCGAAATGGTGTTGGCAAATATGACAAGGCCAGCTTTATTTGCTCTGTTCATAAGTTTGCATTAAAAACAAAACAAAATAAAACAAATTTTGCAATAAAACAAAACGAACTCAATTTAAAAGAAATCCCCTATGCAGAAATTCATTCCTCTTAAGTAAACAATGACTGGGTAACCCCTTACTATGTAGTACTTAACTAGACATAGTCTATCAGAGATCAAGTTGGTTCTAAGTTAAAAAATCTAGCTGGAGGCCGGGTGCAGTGGCTCACGCCTGTAATCCCAGCACTTTGGGAGGCTGAGGCGGGTGGATCACGAAGTCAGGAGATCGAGACCATCCTGGCTAACACGGTGAAACCCGGTCTCTACTAAAAATACAAAAAATTAGCTGGGCGTGGTGGTGGGTGCCTGTAGTCCCAGCTACTCGGGAGGCTGAGGCAGGAGAATGGCATGAACCCGGGAGGCAGAGGTTGCAGTGAGCCGAGATCGCACCATTGCACTCCAGCCTGGGTGACAGAGCGAGACTCTGTCTAAAAAAAAAAAAAAAAAAAAAAAAAAAAAAAATCTAGCTGGAAAAAAATCATGAAACGACTAGGAAACAACTGCTCTCTTTTCTTCTAAAATGCAACCTTAAAATTGTCACCGGAATTCCCTTGCTTTCCAAAAATAATCAAACAGAAACAATGCTTATGGAATTCCAAACTTCTAATAAGGACATTAAAAAACCTCTGCATGTATTTCTCAGTATACTTTCCACACTTTCTATATTCCTGTCACAATGTCCATGCCATGCCCCCAAATATATCCTAGTCATTTCCTAAATGAGCTCTGGAGACTTTTACCTTATTTCTTTTTCTAAGAGGAAATGACTGCCCTTCCCTATCCCTACTTCCTCATATTTACTACTTGCTCTAGACCTAGCTCAAATACCATCTCTTCCTGGAAGTCTTCCTCAACTCACCAATCAGTGGAATTTTAATTGTCTTAAAGTGATTACTTCTCCAAATAACTCTGACCTAAATAATTGTATCTTGATAACATAGGGCTATATAATGCTTTACAATTAAATTGCTTGCACAAATAGTAACTCAACAGTCATTCTGCCCAATTGCATTACAAATCATATAGATGATGGGTATTAGAGATCTAACATTCAGTAACTGAAATAATAGGACTTAGCTGTGCCTGCTTAAACTAAAGGCATATATGTACATATTGTTTCTGGAATCTAGAAAAGACTGTTGGGAATATCAGAGAATAACATCCCAAAAAGTTTTTTTTTTTTTTACTTTTTTTTTTTTTATTATACTTTAGGTTTTAGGGTACATGTGCACAATGTGCAGGTTTGTTACATATGTATCCATGTGCCATGTTGATTTTCTGCACCCATTAACTCGTCATTTAGCACTAGGTATATCTCCCAATGCTGTCCCTCCCCCCTCCCACCACCCCACAACAGTCCCCGGAGTGTGATGTTCCCCTTCCTGTGTCCATGAGTTCTCATTGTTCAATTCCCACCTATGAGTGAGAACATGCGGTGTTTGGTTTTTTGTCCTTGCGATAGTTTACTGAGAATGATGTTTTCCAGTTTCATCCATGTCCCTACAAAGGACACGAACTCATCATTTTTTATGGCTGCATAGTATTCCATGGTGTATATGTGCCACATTTTCTTAATCCAGTCTATCGTTGTTGGACATTTGGGTTGGTTCCAAGTCTTTGCTATTGTGAATAGTGCCGCAATAAACATACGTGTGCATGTGTCTTTATAGCAGCATGATTTATAGTCCTTTGGGTATATACCCAGTAATGGGATGGCTGGGTCAAATGGTATTTCTAGTTCTAGATCCCTGAGGAATCGCCACACTGACTTCCACAATGGTTGAACTAGTTTACAGTCTCACCAACAGTGTAAAAATGTTCCTATTTCTCCACATCCTCTCCAGCACCTGTTGTTTCCTGACTTTTTAATGATGGCCATTCTAACTGGTGTGAGATGGTATCTCACTGTGGTTTTGATTTGCATTTCTCTGATGGCCAGTGATGATGAGCATTTCTTCATGTGTTTTTTGGCTGCATAAATGTCTTCTTTTGAGAAGTGTCTGTTCATGTGCTTTGCCCACTTTTTGATGGGGTTGTTTGTTTTTTTCTTGTAAATTTGTTTGAGTTCATTGTAGATTCTGGATATTAGCCCTTTGTCAGATGAGTAGGTTGCAAAAATTTTCTCCCATTCTGTAGGTTGCCTGTTCACTCTGATGGTAATACCATTCAGGACATAGGCGTGGGCAAGGACTTCATGTCTAAAACACTAAAAGCAATGGCAACAAAAGCCAAAATTGACAAATGGGATCTAATTAAACTAAAGAGCTTCTGCACAGCAAAAGAAACTACCATCCCAAAAAGTTTTCTAAAGGACGATAGAGCTTACAATTGAATAGTTTTCCTGTTTGTGTAAACCAAGAATTACAGTGACACCTGAAAAGTTTATGACATAATAAATATTAAGTCTCATGTTACTCAAGAGTATTCCAGAAGTCTGTTTTCTAAGTGTGGATGATAATGCGATAACGTTTGTGGATCTTAGACTGAAATTATGAACCAAAGCTTTTGTTTTAAAAAAAAAAACAAAAACAGGCAGCACATTCTTTACTGAAACAAAAGGCTTGCCTCTCTCTAGTGATTGTTTTCCAGCTATCTTTGGCAAACAGTGCATTATTTAAGTGTTAGCAGTGTGATTATTTTATGTGGTGGGAATTCTAAAGAAAGTACAGTATTCCGTAAATCAACTTACATAAGAAGTTACTTATCAACACTCTAAGGTCAAATAAAGTTAAGCCAATGACATGTCACATAATCTGGGTTCTAGTTCCAACTCAACTACTTCGTAATGTAATACTGAATAAGCTGCTTAATTTCCCTGTCTCAGGTTCATCATTTTATAAAATGAGGAGGTTTGACTAGATGATCCCTAGGGTATGCTGCAGCTCAAAAAATGGAAAGGAAGAAATACATTTTAAATTCATCTTATTAATAGAGGCAATTAAACTATCAGCAGAAACTGATAATTTTTTCCACTTATTTACAAAGCTGATATAGTCTGAAACTGGCCCTAAAATGTTTAAAAGTTGGCTTTTTCAGGTCAATACATCCAGCACTTTAAGTTTAACTATCAATTTCTCTTCACTTTACTGATAGATCTTTCCTCTTTGGTCTCAAAAGTTGCTGTAAAATCTCTTGTTTCTTTGTAATTCATAATATAATTCATCCCAGTCTGGTGTTTCATCAATTTAACAGTTCTAATTGCCTTATTATCTGCTCTGGTGCAGTAGTAAAGCCTTTGAACATTTCATTTACCTTACCAACAAGAAAACCCCATATATCTCAGCCTTAAGGATATTACCTCTACCTCTTGGATGAGCAGAGGCATGAAGACTTAAGCTCTCTGGAAAGCCAATATAATCTATCACTATTTAACTGTTTGTCAATGTTTATGCCTGTCTCAACTCACATTTAATGGGGCTTTTTATTGTTATTTTCCACTATAAAATTTTCAAGACACCTAAATGTCACTAATTCCCTTCTAAATTTACCATGTATATTGCAGTGCTGCTTACTTGGGAGACTCACTGATATGGTGCAAATGCATGGGTTTTGGCGTTGGGAAGATTAACTTGCATATGTTCAAGTCTTAGTTCTGACCTTTGCTATATATATGGCCCTAAGTAAGTTACTTGCCCCTCTGACCCTCAGTTTCCCCATGTAAAATAGGAAGACTAATATTCAACATCATGGTGAATATAAAGTAAGTATAGTTCCTGGTCCAGTGCTGCAAACAGAACAAACAGTCAGTAACACTGAGTCATGCACATGGCCTGCCCACTAGGCTATGATTCTGCTTGTTGAACTAGTCAGTTTGAAAACAGATTCAAGTCATCAGCTACTTCTTTTTTTTTTGGAGACGGAGTCTCGCTCTGTCACCCAGGCTGGAGTGTGGTGGTGCGATCTCGACTCACCACAACCTCCGCCTCTGGAGTTCAAGAGATTCTCATGCCTTAGCCTTCCAAGTAGCTGGGATTACAGGCATCTGCCACCATGCCTGGCTAATTTTTGTATTTTTAGTAGACACAGGGTTTCACCATGTTGGCCAGGCTGGTCTCAAACTCCTGACCTCAGGTGATCCGCCTGCCTCAGTCTCTCAAAGTGCTGGGATTACAGGCGTGAGCCACTGCACCTGGCCTCAAGTCACCAGCTACTTCTACAGGACTGTTTCCAAACTGCTGGTTGTAACCCAGTAGGCAGGGTCGTAATCCATGACTCATGAAATCAACCCAGTGGACTGTGATCAGCTTTGGTTTAATGGAATAGAAATGGAATTAGAAATATCAGAGTGCATCATAAGTAGTAAATATAAGAAAAGTTCATTAAACTGTTTCAGTTTTATATATGTATATGTATTAGTGTACTGTGTCATGATGCAAAATAAAATAATATTTCTTACTCTGGGTTGGATCAAGAAAGTTTGAAACACGGCTGGGCGCAGTGGCTCATGCCTGTAATCCCAGCACTTTGGGAGGCTGAGGCAGGTGGATCACCTGAGGTCAGGAGTTTAAGACCAGACTGGCCAACATGGCAAACCCTTGTCTGCACTAAAAATACAAAAATTAGCCAGGTATGGTGGTGCATACCTGTAATCCCAGCTACTCAGGAGGCTGAGGCACGAGAGTCGCTTGAACCTGGGAAGCAGAGGTTGTGGTGAGCCAAGATCGCACCACTGCACTCTAACCTGGCCAACAGAGTGAGTGAGGCGCTGTCTCAACAACAACAAAAGTTTGAAATATCTTGCTCTATAGAGAAGGCCAATCATCTTTGGCTGGATCCTTCCTCTTCCCTGCCCACTTTCACCAGGCAAATATACTACTGAGTCTTTAAAAATCAGTTTTTAAACATCAAGAGACCCACTAGCACTGTTCCTCCATATAACAGCTAAATAAAAACTTGACATTTCCTCCGCTGTTAACAAGAACAAGAAGTGGACACAATAATTTGTCCCTTCTTAACTGTTCATCAAATCCTCATCTCATATTTTCCTCTTTTGAACCACAGTGGCAAGTAAAAAGCACCCTGGGGGCCTTACCAAAAACAAACAAACAAAAAAGACACTAAGGAATTCCACAACTAGAAACTCAGTTATCCAAATAAGAATACAACATCAACATTTAAAATGTATTTCGTAACCACAAATCTTCAGTAAAATAAATATATTTTGGGGAGGATATTGTTTTCTAAAAGACAGCCAAATTAAACGTAGGGCTAGGGGAGGGCTATTAAGAATACTTTCCCTAGAAAATGATGTCAAAGTTAAGATATGATGAGTAGGAATTAGCAGGACAGAGATTGGAAAAAGGATATCTGGCAGGAGTACTAAGCAGAGAGGCAGCATTCTAGGTGCTAAGAACATAAAAGACTCTAAAGCAAAAAAGAACATTAAAATTTGCTTTGAAAATTAAGTAAGGCTGGTTTGTTGAGTGCACAGAACAGCAGCAAAGCTGAACAGGATAGCAGGGTACTAGATTATAACCTTATAAAGTTATACTGAAACAACCGAATTTTTCCTAAATGTATTTGACAGGTATGTGACATCATCATATTTACCTTTTATAAAGATCACTACAGCTGCAATATGGATAATGTAATAGAGACAGGCAAGTCTAGGCCAGGAAGACAAGGGGAGTGTGGTACTAATCCAGGAGACAGATGGTGGTGACCCAGACAAGAGCAGTAGCTATAGGAATTGAGATGTAGGTATTTTAACCCAGGTGATGGAGCAGGAAGACAAGGAAGCAGGAGAAGCCAAAGATAACTGGGTAGATGGTAGTATGGTAGTACCATTGTCAGAGGTAAGGAGCCCAGGAGAAGATTGTGGGAGAGGTAAAATATAAAACTATTACCTTTTTTATCATGTTGTGTTTAAAGGATATTATGTGATATTAAGGTGGAAATGGCCAAAGGTAGCCAGTACCACAGTTCAAGAGAGAGGTCTGGGCCAAAAACATAAATGTGGCAGTCATGAGCATATTGATGATAATTGAGGTCATGAGTGGGCAATATTGCTCATTGGAGTGCTTATGGAGTAAAAAAGGTAAAAAAGCCCCAGGTAGAACCTCAGAAAACATTTAAGTAAGAGTAAGCTACACTTGATCAAAAACGACATCTGTCTTACTCACTATTGTATCTCTATCATTCAAACAGTACCTGACATATATTGATGGCTCAATAAATTTTTCTTGCATAAATAACAGAGAAAAGAGTCAAAAATAATAATAAGGGGGAAGAATATAGCAGGAAACCAAAGCATTGAAGTATCACTGTAGCAAGAAAACAGGATGAAAGCTTTTTATGAAAGTGGAAAGGACAACTGTGTCAACTGTTACTAAGAAGGCAAGATAAAGACCTTAAAAATTATGGGTGATCTTTTTTACTGCTACTACTAAGAAAAGAAATCAGACTACAATGGGTTAAGAAGTGACTAGGAGGTAGGGTTGTGGAGAAGATAATTCCTTTGCCAAGTTTGGTTCCAAGAGAGGGAAATAGGATAGAGGTTTTTGGTGGTGTTTTTGTGAGATAAAAGTGACTTCACCATACCTGAATGCTATTGAGGAGAAACTCGTAGAGGTTAGAGACACAGGATTAAGAAGAGACAAACACACAGGGCAAAAGGATAGGACTGACATCACAGAATGTTGGCTTTCAATAAAAGGTTCAGATCTTTTATTCCAAGAGGAGGTAATAAGGATAGTAAGGGTGTGATGCAAGTAAGTCTGTAGGTTTGATGGTGCGTGGGGCACATACAAAGAGCACCTGATCCTACCATTAACCATGGAAGACTTCAAGAAAGAAGTAACAGAAAAAGAAAAAAAATAAATTTTTTTAAAAGTAATGATTTAAAAGAGACCTAAAAGTTAAGGACTAGTAAGTATTATCCAGAGCAGATGGTTAGAGAGTATTCTAGTCAGAGGAAACTGAATATTTAATGAAAACCTGAAGGGAGATTTTTATATTCAGAAGTTGATATATTTACCAAGTCCAACAATAAAGAGTAGGAAAGTTGGCTTGAGTCTAGAGTTGGCCCTTGGCTCAATTTCATTTGGGCTGCTGATACAGTTCAGGGAGAACTACCCTGAGCTACTCTAAATATCCCAATCAGAGTACTTTCTCTAATATTTGGGGACAAGAATATTTGAAGAACTGTGATCACTGATTCAACAGCCAGTCATCTATTCAGGAGTCAAATGCTTCATGAATAACTAAGTTCAAAGCATGATCCTTGATTCTGGAGACTGCACAGAGAATATGGCATGTTTTAACACTCTTAAGGAACTCAGTCCTTTAATGGGTAAAATCAGTGAAATGTTACCTGAGGCCCACAGGCCAAAGCAAATAAAGGTTGAGTATCCTTTATCCACAATGCTTGGGACAATCCACAATGCTTCTGATTTTGGATTTTTTTGGATTTTGGAATACTGGCATTATATAGTACTTAGCAGTTAAGCATCCCTAATCCAAACATCTTAATTCCTCCCATGAGCATTTCCTTTGAGTGTCACGTGGGCATTCAAAAAGGTTTCAGATTTGGGGGCATTTCAGATTTTCAGATAAGGAATATTCAACCTGTCACAAGTACTCCTCCTTTTTGCACCTGACTCCCTCATTATTTCATATCTCTTCCTCATCCCTCCCCTTCTTCTCACAACATTTACTGGCCATAAAATGAAAACACAGAAAATTTTATACTTTTATTCTACTAACTGAATGCTGTTCCATATTTCTAACATCTCTAATTAAAAATTACGTAAAGTCAACATTTTTTATTGTAAAGAAAAGAAAAACTAAGTTATATTTGTAGAAGGCCCTCAATGGTGTTTTCCTGTATGTCAATGGCCTGAAAGGGTAATGACATTTGAGGACTTAACTTTCAGTAAATATACCAAAACGTTCAGGTAATATAATTTTAATTTTGCTGAAATACAATTCTAAAGGCCATATGAGCTGTGAAGATGGTATTCAAGAACAAGTCATCAATATGGTGAATGAGTCTGATAACTATCCAACACTCAATCTCAATGTAGCTTTTCTGTTCTTTGTTTTGTCCTTATGTTTGCTATTACTCTAGTTAATGAATTAAAACACAAACAAAAAACAATATTGTTTCTTCGAGAAAAAAGACCCAGAAATGGAGGTCAATTGTTACCGTTAGTAATAACAGTAAGTAAAGGGATCTAAGAAAATCATTGTTTGCAAGTCTGGGGATTAGAAAAGATCTCTGAACACATCCCTCAACAAGATAGAAATTATCTACTGTATTTTACCCAGTCCCATGCCATCTTCTATCAATATGCCAAGCAAGAGCCAGAAAATTCTTAATATGACTAAAATCTGGAATCAGAAATTCTTAAAGATTTGATAATCAACTACAAAAGCTAAGGCATTTTACCATACCATTAGACTCAAAATACTGGTTAGGAGAAATAAATGCCAGTGTCATAAATTACTACCTTACTAATGGATAGCATATAGTGGTTAGAGGTATGGACTAAGATACCTAAATTCTAGATTGTAGGACATATTTTGCTACTTAATAAATGTGTGCCCTTTGAAAGTCACTTAATCTGTATGTTAGCCAGTCCCTGGAGAAACGGACATTAAGATGAGACTAAACTTGGCAAGGATTTTATCTGGGCAAATATCCATGGGAACAGAAAATAGAGAGGAAGTCAGAGAAGGCCGGAAGAGTCATCAGACTACAACGCAATTCTGACCCTGAGTACAGATACGAGTGGGGAAAGGTTAGGAAGAAGCAACCTAGACTTCCCTGCAGTTTAAGGAAGGTTCAGCAAGAGCACTGGGAATCCTAAGGCTAAAGTCTGTCATCAAGGGAATCCCACGTCTCCCAGGAGAAGGCCTCAGTATCCCTGCTGCATCCAGTCTCTGGCTGGCAGCAGCTTATGGGGTGTAAGACCTTGGGACAAATGTAGTAATCGATTTCACAATCTAGTAGCTGGGGCCCTTAGTTAATTATGTTCCCTTTATATGGAGGTCTTCAAATTTCATTCTCATGACTACCACAACCTCTTCTGGGAGTTTTCACATCTATAAATATCCTATTTTTGTCCTTCCTATTTCACAAAGTTGTGCCAGGTACCATCGTAGGCACTGGGCATATAATGGTAAATAAGACAGATGTGGTCTCTGCTCTCAAAGAACTGACACTCTAGTGGAAGATCCAAAGAGGCAATTAAATACTGTGTGGACCATCCAGATTGCTACTCACTTGCAAACTTATTAATAGTATATGACATACACAACTCAGTCCCAAATTATCAGCTTTATGTCTTACTAACTTCCCAACTCCATGGACCCTAAATGCTCCAGCCATCACATACATTTTATTGCCTCCCAAATGTAACATACTGATTCACACCTCCATGCCCTCATACCTATGGCTCTATCTAAAACATGACCTCTATTCAATCTCAAGATCCCGCTCAAATGTCACCTGTGATAAACCTTCCCTAATCCTAGAATAGTAGTTCTCAACAGGGGCAATTTTGACAATTTCTGGAGACAATCTTGCTTGTCACAACTGTGTGTAGTGAGGGTTCTACTACCATCTAGTGGGTAGACATCAGGGATGCTGCTAAATACCCCAATGTAAAGGACAGCCCTCTCTGCCCCCAACAAAGTATTAGCCCAAAATATCAAAAGTGCCAAGTTTGAAAAACTGCCATAGAGGAAGTTTGTCATAACCTCTGCTGACTTATAAAGCATTCTGTCCTTAACTACAGGACTTCTTTTTCTGAGCTTGCAGAAAACAGGATGTCTTATTCACCTTTTTTTTGTCACCATGCTGGAGGGCAGTGGCACGATCTCGGCTCACTGCAACCTCTGCCTCCCAGATTCTCCTGCCTCAGCCCCTCAAGCAGCTGGGATTACAGGCGTCCACTACTATGCCCGGCTAATTTTTGTATTTTTAGTAGAGACGGGGTTTCACCATGTTGGCCAGGCTGGTCTCGAACTCCTGACCTCAAGTGATCCGCCCGCTTCGGCCTCCCAAAGTGCTGAGATTACAGGCGTGAGCCACTGCGCCCAGCCTCTTATTCACCTTTCTTCATCCACAGTTTCCTCTCATATAAATTTGTCAAAGTATAAAAAGGTATAGCCAGTACGCTGGTGTCACTCAACAGGTGCTCTCATCCTGGCTCTACCACTTTCCAGCTGTGTATCTTTGGGTACATTACTTAAACTAAATTTCTTCATCTGTAAAATGCGGGTCATTGCAACTACTTCACATTAAGTATTGTGAAGGTTAAATGACATATACATGAAGCGCTTAGCTAATGTACATACAGCACACAGTGAAAGTTCAATAAATATCAACTAATGGTGTTATTCCTATGCCTTTTTATGTTGCCAAAACAAGCAAAAGAAAGAAAAAGCTGGGGGCACTGGGCGGAGAAGGGAGATTTTAGAAGCAGAAAACATTAGTATTCAATAAATCAAGTATAAAAGTGATATTACCTTACTTTTATAATTATAAAAGAACTGCCTTTCCTATTTCAGCATTTTTCTCATCACTCATTGGTTTCAAAGCAGTGCTTTGTAAATATATTATTTGCAATTCAAAGAAATGCTGTAATATTTATTTGTAATTCAAAGTACTGTCTTTGCCACTAAAATTAGTCACAACTTTAGTTTTTCTTAGTAACAATTACAAGTATCACTAATTTCACAAGTTTATCATAATATAAGGAAGACACTAGTCTGAATTTTCACAATGAGTTTAAACCTGAATATCTGATATTAAGGAACGTTAAGCTAGGGGGTATCATGAATTACGTGTTAAACAGCACTTACGCTCTTTCAGCTAAGAATTGGTGATGGTATAGGGGGCCAATTTTGGCAAAAACTGAGTAACAAATTTCTGGTGAACAGTGGTCAATATTTAATATAGTGCCTTATACACAGTAGATATTCAATAAATACCTGTTGAAATAAATCCAGTGAAGAAATTCTCAGGCTTAGGAAAATTTATCATAGTCTAGATTGGCAGTAATATTAGTAGCTGACAGGGGAGGTACTAGTTATCATTTCGCATGTTCGCTCACCAAAATTGTTCAACTCTGTTTATTGGAAAAGATTTTTCCCTTGTGAAGAAAGTCAGGGACTTTTAATTACTATGGTAACCAATTAAAAGTGTAAGAAAGATGAGCTTCTGTATGCTTGCTGTTGGGTAAAGGATTAGTTGTTGATATCTTCAAGTTTACTGGCCATTTCTGTTTCAATAGTAGTAAAACTTGCATAAGAAGAGTAAACAGTTTTTCATCCCTTTGGTTCCCAATGGGGCATTTCAGCCTTTAGAGGTATCTGAAAGTTGCCATTCAAAACTTGTTTCACTGTTTCAGGCCTGGCCGTGGTAGCTCAGGCCTGTAATCCCAGCACTTTGGGAGGCCAAGGAAGAAGCATCACTTGAGCTCAGGAGTTCTAGACTAGACTGGGCAACATATTGAGGCCCCGTCTCTATGAAAAAATAAATAAAAATAAATAATTTTTTTTAATAATGAAGACTTGTTTTACTTTTTCAATTATTTCTGATTTATAAGACCGTAGACAAGTGGGACATTAAATTGTAGATTTTGATACTAAAATAACATAAAAAGGGTTTATTTTAACTATATAGAAAGTATTCTGGGATAAGGGAAGATTGTCATACTATGCACTTGATCTTAACCAAAAGACTAATCCTAGCAAAACTGCAATGCCCCAATACTACCTTGAATCACTAACTTTTAGCAATAAACTCAATTCCTATGTCTAAACTTCCTTTTTCGATATTAACTTGGTAGACATAATAACACAAACTGTATAAAACAGTCTCATGAATATTTTCTTTTTTTTCCTTAATTTTTGAATAGGGATGAGAAACAATAGAAAACCACTTTGTGCACGTATCATTCATTTCTTGCATCATTACAAATGTACCATCTGGACCACAGATTAAGTACTATGCTTACTTTTAAAGAATTACCAAAGCCCCAAATTTTTGGTAAAGTCTTAATTTATCCAAATCAGATACACCATAACATTAATCAATCCAACCAACATTTTCTTCAACATTTACTTATATCAGGCAGTTTCTTCAAGATAAAATTGTTTTAAAAATCCAGCCAAATTTCTAATAGCTTTGTATTTGAAATTACTATAAAAACATAAAACAGCAAAAACTAAAAGATCAAAGTCTTCTACAGCACTTCTCTAAAGTGCTATAAAAGTAATGCACCTAAACAAAAATTTAAGCTATTACACTCTAACGTGGAGGGAGTCAGCATTAAAAGTTTACTCACATTTTTAAGAAAATTACACTTTAAAAATCCTCCTTCCTCATACATACATACACTTACCAGCCAAATCTCTAAAAATTAAATTAAAAATTCAGGAAAATAACCAATACTTACAATTTCATAGATGACAGTACTAAAAAATCTGGGAAAATTATGGTCTTACTATGTGATTGAAAAAAATCAAATCTAAGAACTACTACTTTCACTACATATAACATTGTCTCTGTCAGTGAAAAATACTAGCATTTATTCATTTCAAATAACTTCTACAAAAAATTTAATTACAATAATCAAAATGTAATATACAATATTTATTACATTAAGAACTCTTAAAGACTACATGGAATCTAAACTTTTAGAGCAGTTAGCATTTCTAAAAAGTATTCTGGAAAATGCACTGTGCTATAAGAATCAGATATGGCAAGTGTCTTTAACTGTTCACCAATGTATCAAAAGCTTAGAAAACAAATATAGAAGCGTTAGTCTTTCTTTAAAAGACTAATGTCTATTAACAGCTTAAAACAGGGCACAGTAGGGGGTTAATATGTTGTTGTCTGAATCACTTTCATCAGTTTAAGTACCTATTAGTTCTTATTAGCAATGTGCTAGCAAGGTGCTATTGGTCTTTTAAAGTTTTTTCTGCTTCTTCTTATTCTATTTGGCTAGATAGATACTTTGGCAATAGTGTTTGAAACATGAAGTATAGATTTGTGTTTTTGTTTAGATTTTAGATTTTTGAATTTTAGATTTGTATTGAAAAATGTTTTCTCCTATTAAGACTACATTCAGAAGGAAACTTGTTCAGCATATCTGTATGGTTAATTTGTTTTTATCTTATAATTTTCAAAAATATTCAACATAGTCTCCAAAATTTCTCCAAAGGGGAGAAATCGAGATGATCTTCTCAGAAACTAAAGCAATTCGTATGCATTTATCCTCCTTAATCAGAGAACAGCACTGAACTGGACAAGAGTTGAGAGAAGAGGGGAGGGTTGAAGAAAAGACAGCATTTGATTCTCTTTCCTACTTCTAATACAGAGGATCAGACCTCAATAGGACACTGAAATGGAGGGAAACTGAAAGGCTAAAGCTGAACCTAAAGCAAGAGCAGAATTTACAAAAGAAGAGATAGGCGGGAAGGAAGTAAATCCCTAGCCAGTTTAGTAAGGAAAAAATCACTCTTTATGTTATACATAGGTATACAAAAATTAGGAATTTGAGTAATTATTTCAATTAATACTCTACTGCAAGTAACATGTTTTCAATTCAGGGAATTTAATCACTTTTTTTTTTTTTTTTTTGGCTAGTGTAATGCAGGGAGGACCTGCTTGAAGGCTGGCTGATCCAGCCGTCCAACAGATGTTTCCATCAAGAACTTTGTTTTTGTCTCTTCATTGTGCTATTTATAATACAAGCTGCCTCCCAAGGCCAGATGCTGTAGTGCTAAAAGAAGACTGCAGCCGCAATCAGAGTTACATGGGAAAGTTTAATACTTCTGTCTCAGAATTCTAAGCAAGAGTTCTGAAATTTACCCTGTTTAGATTAGTCTAAATCACATGACCATGCAGAATCAGTTTCTGTGGCCAGGAAAACTGAATGCCTTTAATATGTCTGATAGGCCCCCACCAAAGCTGCTGTAGGTGAGGCACTTTCCTTCAAAGAACACAGGCTATGTGCATGTGGGGAAGGACAGTAGATACTGGAATGAAAATGCAGGTAGTTATCATGAAAAGAAAAATTACTGTGGAAGCAGCCAGAGTGTTCACTAGACATTTGCAATGAAGACAGTCATCACCAAATACTATATACCATATTGCCCATTTAAAAGAAATGTATTAGAATTATTCTATTTATAAACAAAAATAAAAGACAAAGTTGTCTCCCAAGACTACTTCTACTTAATGTAATACTAAAAATGCTAGCATAGTTTTAAAAGATTAATACGTAGAAAATGAAAATATCAATTTTAAGGTCTATTTATTTTCTTTTTAAAGAAAATAGTACTTTTTAGGTGCAAGTGCTGCGAACCACGTCGGTCCCGGGCGCGTTTCGGCTGCTGGCGGCTGCAGCCGGAGTTCAAGCCTAAGCAGCTGGAAGGCCTCTGGAGGTCAGAAGTCCAAATGGTCCAGGTGTCAGCAGAGCTGTGTTCCTTGTGGAGGCTCTAGGAGAGAATCTGCCTCTTGCCTTTTCCAGCTTCTTAAGGCTTGTGGCATGTCTTGGATCGGAGCCACACACTCTGACCTCCGCTTCCATTAGCACATCTCCCTCTCTGACGCTGACCCTTCTGCCGCCCTCTTGTAAGGACGCTTGTGATTACATGGGGCCCACCGGATAATCCCAGATCATCTCTGAATCTCAAGATCCTTAATCACATCTGCAAAATCCTTTTTGCCTTAGCTTCTGGGACAGCCATGGAGGTGAGCCGTTCCTGTCTCCCTTCAAGAAAGAACTTGCTATTCACCCGCAAGGAGGGCAGTTAGCTGACAGCTTCTAACAAACAGTCTTTGCCCAGAGGACACGCTGGGTTGGCCAAGACTTTGTTAGATCTGCAGCACAGTCTGAGGCTCTCCCAGCCCTTTCCCGCTTCCTCTCCTTCACTGGCGTTGCCACTACCCCCTCTCCCTGCAATAAACCTCTTGCACTCCTAAAAACAAAAACAAAAACAAAAAAAAAAAGAAAATAGTACTTTTTAATTGTGGTAGTAGTGCTGAGGACAAGCAGAGAAGATGAGGGGTATAATCTGTGCCAGGTTTTTAAATCTATGGCATTGGCAATTATAAACCACATGGTATTGGGTTAAAAACAACATTATCAACAAATAATTCAATCTTTCTTTAGAAATGCTATGCCAAACTTAAGAACTCAAGGTATCATAAATCTAATTAACAGTAATGAAAAGAACCACTCAAAAAGTATTAATTATTGGCATTCTTTGGCTTCAGCTCCTGAAAAACAGAGCACCAAGAGGGTTTTCAGGACCCACTGTCTATAGGCCTCCCCTCACTCTCCACACACCGTTCACTAAGTGCACAGTCCTGGAAACAGGTAGGGCTGAAAGTCTCCCCTATCCACCAGGGAAAAACTCTGGGTTGTCTAAGGTATATACGTACATCATTCTATACAAAGCAGAAGATGATGATTAAGTGAGTGAGTGTGGGTCTGGAGCCTCACATCCTCTTTTCTTTTGCTTTTTATCTTGGAGATGGCTCATTTAAAAAGACAAGCGGCAGGGCGCGGTGGCTCGCGCCTGTAATCTCAGCACTTTGGGAGGCCGAGGCGGGCGGATCACAAGGTCAGGAAATCGAGACCATCCTGGCTAACACGGTGAAACGCTCTCTACTAAAAATACAAAAAAATTAGCCGGGCGTGGTGGTGGGCGCCTGTAGTCCCAGCTAGGCAGGAGGCTGAGGCAGGAGAATGGCGTGAACCTGGGAGGCGGAGCTTGCAGTGAGCCGAGATTGCGGCACTGCACTCCCGCCTGGGCGACAGCGAGACTCCGTCTCAAAATAAATAATAATAAATAAAATAAAAAAATAAATAAATAAAATAAAAAGACAAGCAAAACAATTTTTTTCCGAAATGAAAACTAAACAAAGACAGTATAATGGAGTAAAATTAAGAAGTCTTTCAAGCATTGGAGAGGATGTGGGTCAATGAAAGGAATTCCCACATAATGCAGTTGGGAACATAAAAGGGTACAATCCCTGTGGAAGTTTGGCATTGCAAGGGACTAAATGTTTGTGTGCCCATCCCTTCCTCCCAACCCCAATGCCCCAATTCATATATCTTAACGTTTAATGTAACGCTATTAGGGGATGGGGTCTTTGGGAGGTAATGAAATCAAGAGGGTGGAGCCCTCATGAATGAGATTAGTGCCCTTATAAAAGAGACCTCAGAGAGCTCTCCAGATCTCTTCTCACCACTCGAGGATACAATGAGAAGACAGCAGTCCTCAACCCAAAGACAGCCCTCACCAGAATATGACCATGCTAGCACCCTAAATCTCAGACTTCCAGCCTCCAGAACTTTGAGAAATAAATTCTATCATTTATAAGCCCCCCAGTCTATGGTATGTTGTTAGGGCAGCTTGAACTAAGATATGCATTTTACGAGATCGATATTCACATACTTATGACCAAACGATTTCATTCCTGGGTATATACCCAAGAAAAACCCTCAGACATAATTAACAGAGACATGAACAAGAATGTACATAGAAACTCAGTTAATAAGTGAAACAATCCAAATGCTCATCAATAAGAGGAATGGATAAATTGTGGTATTATCAAACAATGGAATATTACATGACCATTGAAAAAATGTACTGCACCTAAGAGTAAAAATGTAGGGCTGAATCCTATCAACATAGGTGAAAAATGGTAAGTCCCAGAAAATGCCCTTCTTACAAAGTAAAAAATAACTAAAAGTAAATGACACGTTTTAGCAACACACAAATAAAATTATATTTCAAAAAGGTAATATTAAACACAAGATTAAAAACAGTAGTTACATCAGGTGGGGGTAATAGCACAAAATTAGATGTTATTACTACTGTTTTACTTCTTGTGTTAGGTGATGGACTCATGTTATTAATACACTATTTGAAAGTAATAAATACAGGCATACAGCAAACAAATGAGGGCCATGCATGGACCAATAATGAGTATGTGGCATAAATCAAGGATTAAGATTAATTCAATTCTATACAACCAGTATCCAAAGAAAGAAAATACTGTTGGGGTAACTAACTTGGATTCATTCCTTACAGCACACTTAAGTCTCCCATCTTTATTTTTAACTCTGTTCACCTATCTTTAAAAAGTTTATAGCAATATTCAGAAAAAAACTAATTTATAGAAAATTTCAGTGTAATTCGATGAAGCAAGTATATATTTGGGGAAACGTTTTCCTAAAGGTATCTTTAAAAATACTTTTAGCACTTGAAGGGTTAAATCTCAACCAATGGTAAAATATGTACGTGAAACACTTTATTCACCAATAATATAGAGTATTACAGTGCTTTCTCATCTTCTGTTAGAATTAACCAAAAACAACTCAAAACTCTGTCTCCTTTTCCCACATAACCCAAAAGTCATTGCTAGCCATCCCAATTTAAATTCTCCATTCCAAACAAAACATCTTGCTTGATGTGATCTGAATCTGGACTCTACCCAAGGAGCTTTGTTTATGTGAATTATCTCTATTAATATTTACTGTATTAGAAATTAAAACAAATTTTTTAAATATTTAAAGTTAGAAAAATTTTAAATATATTTGTTAATTTACTTAAAAATAACAAAATCAATGTACTACAACGTTAGCAAAAATAACCTATTTTGCGAAAAATAATCTTACTTTCCAAAACAAAACGAAAAATAGAAAAAGGGCACTATTTTACATTTTTGCAAATCTTTATGTCTGTAAGAGAAGCAGCTGGATTCTCATATCTGCTTCTATATTCAATCTGTTGCAGTATCAAACATCACATAGCCCCTGAAAAACTCCACTGTACAATTGTGAGCAAGTGAACGTGAAAAAGGCAAATGTCTTAGTTACTATAAAAATAATTTCTACTTTGCAGAACCCCTGAATGGGTGTTAGGGACCCCAAGGGGTTCCTAGACCATACTTTGGAAGCTATCAGCCTAGCAAATAGAACAAATAGCTTAATGTATTTTTAGTACTATCATAGTGAAAACTACAACGTTCTCTGGGAACACAGAAAAGGGGGCACTAACATTGGACATAGCCAGGAAACTCTCATAGAGATGGTGACATCTGAAGCCCAAGTCCTTACATGAAGTCCTTCTAAGATCTGTACCCTCTCCCTCCTACTTTTCTGAATCTCCTACCCCTTTTCCTCTCCTTCAGTTGGTTGCTGCTCCTCAAACAGGCCAATCTTACTACCTTTTTCAAGTCTTTGAATTTGCTGTTTCTTCTGTCTGAATGACTCTTCCCCCATGTATCTCATGGCTGCTCTTGGCCACACCTTGCCATTCTTATAGCTGAGAAGAGATATACTTCCACACACCTGAAATCCATTCTGGGTCTACTCTTTGAGAAGTTCTGCCTAATGCTAACCATTACATATGCGTTCTAGGGGCCATATATAACATGTACATTGTAGCACCATTTGTACAAGTGAAAAACTAGGGCCAAAAAAAGAAAACTAAACTACATATCCATTAAAATGAGAATAAAAAAATACATTCGTACATTCATACTTGAAGTTCTAGGAATAAATCCTCATATACATGTATACTGCATAACTTAACAATGTACAAATTCCTTAAGGACTGGGACCAAACCTTTGCTCTTTTGTTTCCCTGAAATACCACCTACTCCCCATGAGATTTCGACATACGTATGTCCCTACTATTTTTCTTAAGTTGCAAAATAATAATAATAATAATAACCTGGAGTGGATTAGTCTATGTAACTTAGCAGGCAGTTAAACACACAAACACACACCCCTCTATTAAACTAGAATTAAAGAATCTATTCTAGTTAATTCTAGGTAAACTACAAAAACTTTTTTGACAGACCTGTAATAATTTTTAAATTTTCCACAATAGACTAGTCTCTTCCTAGTTTAAAAAATGTAAAATTGTTGCTTTTAAACAAATCCTTGATATATTTTCATATCTTTTATATCTCTAATAAAATAAAAATACTATCCTGAAAAATGTCTATTTGAGGGTGGTTATTACTTAACAGTGGTTGTTTCTCTTTTCTTTCTCCATTTCTAAGTCTCTCACTTTTATTTATAAAGCAAACTTTTATTTCCAGTCTCTTGATGTGTTCCCCCTCATAAACCCTTTTCTGGTTTCCTCCAGTTCTTAGCTCAATTGACAAATATCTATTAAGTGTCTATTTGTTGAAAAACAATTCTGTGAAAAGCAGGTCCTGAAAAGATGTGAAGAACTGTTTGGCCTTAAGAAAATCTTTGTATACTTTGATATAGTGCAGTGTCTTCAGAACTTAACATTCTAGATTTGGGGATCAAAATTATAATACTATACTAGTAATGTAAGTTCAAATACACTTCAGTAGACTTGGAGGTCTTCTAAAATTTCATAGAGTACAAATGTATTTCAGGCAACAAATGATTTATTAAAATCGTGACATTAGTATTATTCAGAAGCTGAGGAACATTTAATGAAAAAGCTGATGGCTACTTGCTCCGACATCCTTTATAGACAAATAAACTGAGTTAGAATACACACATGCACACACACACAGAACTCGGTAACTTACTTGTGGCAGTGAAAGGATCTCAACAACAGAGAACTCAGTTAAAAAACATTAAGAAGGATTTGGATATAACTATAATCTAGCACTAGAATTGTAAGAATGTCTTGTAATCACTGTGTGAATCATTTATAGATTTTGAAATTAGGGTTCTCCAAAACTCACTTGTCTACTCTTCCCTATAATAAACTTAATGATAGTCCAATAAAAAAGCAAAACTGGCCTTGCCACATTGTGCTAATGATACAGATACAGTGTTTTTTAAGCGTTAAAAGTACAAGATAATTGATATAAACCAAAGATTTTTTTTTTTTGCTGGGGCTTGGGGGTAGGGAATCACTGCCTCAGCAATGATCACAAAAAGATGATCATTACAAAGTCTTAGAAATTACTCAAGAACACAAGGTTCATACTCTTTCTTTCTCCCTCCATAGACAGTAAACAGAACAAGCAACTAAAACACAAGCTTTTATCACAGTTCAAACCAAAGCCAAGTTCCAGGGTCTCTCCTGGGGATTAGTAACCATTCATCCTTAAGTCCTCATCCACACTGTTGATAATCTACAGAAAAGTAATAAAGATGCTGCTGTTTGTATCCCTCCAAAATTCACACTAAAATTTTATTTCCAATGCTACAGTATTAAGAGATGGGGCCTTTAGAAGGTGATTAGGTAATAAGGTCTCCTCCCTTGTGAATGGGATTAAGGCCCTTATAAAAGAGGCTTCACACAGCCTTGGGCCCTTTAATGCTCTTCTGCCATGCGAAGACACAGTGTTCAGCGCACCAGCCTGGAAGCAAGAGACCAGGCCCTCACCAGATACTTGCTGGCCTCTTCATCTTGGACTTCCCAGCCTCTGGAACTATAAGCAATAAATTTCTATCATTTACAAATTACCCAGTCTCAGGTATTTTTTTATAGCAGCACAAATGAACGAAGATAGGTGTTAATGATAATAATGAGAGCAGTTAGCATTCATTGAACATTTACTACATATCAGGCATTTGGGCTAAGTGCTTTACATGATTACCTTATTTAATTCTCCTAACAATACAAAAAAAAAAAAAAGGTACTTTCATTAACCCCATGTTCCAGCTAAGAAAACTGGGGCTTTTAAAGGTTAAGTAACTTTCCCAGGGTCATATATGTGATAATGTGTAGTAAGTGGAGCCTGGGAGCCCATCTATTTAACTCTCGCTGCAAGAATAACTAACTATAGTAACTATTACGCTGTAATATGGTAATTGATTCAGTGGCTCTCTACTGCTTATCCAATCAGGTTCAAAATCCTTATAAAGGAAGATTTCATTCCTTCATCTTTTCATTGCAAAGACTTTTACTGAGTATAATGTGCCAACACCATACCAGATGATTCAAAGACAGTAAGATATAGGTCCTGAGTGAGGCTGCTAAATGAGTGATCTTTAGATTAGTTAGACCTATGACAAGTTACTAAGAAAAAAATCAGTTCTATTTGGACACAACAGCATCACAATAGAACATTATTATATTTTTATAAATGTATTACTGGAAGTAGAATACTGGAATAGACATCACACATCTAAGCATTTACTGTCTTAAGAGTTTTAGACTGCCATTATTAATAAAATTTTCCAACCTTGCTTACTACAGATATTCAAAATTTCCAAGCAAACAAAAAAAATGCAATGAAAAAACAAAACACCCATACACATACAGGGCCAAAGATCTTTCATCTCCACATTCAACCTGGAAAATAAAATACCTTGTGTTGGGAAAACTGTGATGATGAGTGGCCTTAGCCTTCTCCCTCTCCAGCTTGAAGAGACATCTGGTTGCCTGCTATATTGCTCCTAAGAGTAACTACTTGCCAAGTAGTTAACAGAATGTGGTAAAGAGCTGACCACCTGCAATCCATTTTGACATGGCCTCTGACCACCACTTTGGAGAACTGAATACATTACACAAATTCCTAAAGGAACTAGCTAAATTTCAAAGTAGGAAGGTAGCCATCTGGCGGAACTTAGCAATGGGGTACAGTGCAAAAGAGGATAAAAGAAAACAAAGCTAGCAAATCTTACAGGAATAATTTACAGGACTATGTTCTTAACCTCTCCCAAATACTGTCCACCATACTTCTATGCATCATTGCTTTAAATATAAGTATATAAACAGCTAAAGCTAATGGGGGTAAACTTTATGTTTACTTAAGTATATGTGTCATTTGCATTCTTCAGTTTTTATATCAGTATAATATATATTGAACTAATAGCGTAGAGATTTTACATACCTTTTATGTTGTCTTCATGCCTGCCATACATAGCATATACACCATACACAGTTGTATATGAGATGTAGGTATAAACAAACTTCGGAAGATGCCACAGTTTGGGAACAATGCTTGCTTTATTAAAAAAAAAAAATCAATACAATTTCCCCACAGGTTCATGATGTAAAATTCTATAATCAAGGCTTGTAGATTTGTAATTATGGTATGTCAGCTACATTTAAACAAGAGTGTTAAAAGATTGTTAAAGTTAAACTAACACAATTGCAGTGTGAATTGTCCTAGTCTCATTCTAATCTACTGGTGTCACTTTCATTTAATCAGAGGAAAACTATGGGCCAATGTCAGTGCTATTTCCAATGACCTAACATTCTTTGTTCACATTGGATTTTAAGCCATTACCAATCCAAAATGGTTATAAAAAGATATATTTAAGAAAGTATTTTTAATCAATTCATTCACTCACCAGTGAGCTAGTTTAACAGGCTTTATTGAAAGTTGGCTTTAAAGTTAAATAACCTGTTATGTTAAATGATTATGAGTGTTTTTTACTTGTAGAAGAATTTCTTGAATTTATCACAAGTCTAATAAAAAACAAACGTTTCTTATAAACACAAATCCCACTTGGAAACTTTTGGTGCATATAAGTCACTTAGCTGAAATACCACATTTAGAAAATATCAATTCTGTATTTTCTCCTACTTTAGTGAAAATTATTTTCTAAATCATTAATAATTTAAACACAGAACAAAAGCTACTCTGTCAAAGATTCATATTTACACCATGCACTTAAGTTTTAAATTAAGGTACAACATACAACTCACAGTTGTACTATCTGCAAATAGCCTCCAAATAAATCACAGAACACATAAAACAGAGCTATGTTAGCTAGTTACAGAAGAGGTGACCAATCATTCTGGTTTGCCTGGGACTTTCCCAGTTTTAGCAATGAAATGTTCCACATCCTGGGAAACCCCTCAGTCTCAGGCAAACTGGGATAATTGATGCCACCTAGATATCCTCCCCCGCTCCAAAAAAAAAAAAAAAAAAAAAACAGAGTGTTCAACAGTTCTGTGCTGGGGGAAAAAACTGAGTATTATTTGGTAACTCTCTGCTAGAGCTGCCAGATTGTGACCCTGTCACAGATATCAATAGGTCTAGCAATCTGCTGGAAACATAGATCCAAATCTTAAAAAAAAAAAAAAAACAACAAAGAGCCAGCTACACCCAAACCTGCCAACTAATACCCACTACCAGTGAGTCACACGTGAACAAAGGCTGCTGCTCAAAGAAACTTAGTATAATAACCCACCTAGGGCCAGGCATGGTGGCTCACGCCTATAATTCCAGCACTTTGGGAGGCCACGGCAGGCGGATCACCTGAGGTCAGGAGTTCAAGATCAGCCTGGCCAACATGGCGAAATCCTGTCTCTACTAAAAAATACAAAAATTAGCCGGCCATGGTGGCAGGCACCTGTAATCCCAGCTACTCAGGAGGCTGAGGCAGGGATGAACCCAGGAGGCAGAAGCTGCAGTGAGCCGAGATCACACCACTCCACTCCAGCCTGGGTGACACAGCGAGACTCTGACTTGGAAAAAATAAAAATAAAAATAATAAAATAACCCATCTAGCCTCTGTTATATACATTTCTCCAGTTTCACAGCAAAAATTTGTCCGGGGCGGGGGGGGGGGGGGGGGGGGGAGTATACATGTAACAAAATATCACAGGGTACCCTGTAAATATGTATGTGTCAACTAAAAATAATAATACTATTAAAATCTTGTTGCTGGAAGATATTTAAGGAGCCCTCAGAGTCAGAGGCTTAGCACCAATTCAGCCTCATTCTGTCCAACTCTCACCTTCTAAGCCATTCCTAGTATCTAGACTCTTTCTTTATTCCTAGTAATCTAACTTCTCTCTCTTGAAACTCACTTCCCAGAAATCAGATGCTTTGCCTTTTACTATACAAGGTAACAAAGTTTCTCTAGGAACAAGACACTCACCGTAAACCTCCTGCCTATTTTCCCAGGGCCTAAAAATACTGGCCCTGAAACTTGCTTCTACTTTATAATGTGGGCTGCTATCCATCAGGTCACCTCTGCCATTTTGCCAACATGCTGAAATGGCCATCTTCCACGCATGGCTGGATCTCCTTCACGCCAAATACCATCATCTACTTATTGCCTGTTTCCATATTCCCCTAACATTCAACCTGCCTGTCCACATTGTTTCCTCAGACCCACTATCAGGAACTTCTGAGTCACCTGAAGTGTTCCAGCAGGTCTAATTAGAAACTAAATTAATCCACTCTTTCTAGTATAGCCTACCCAAACTGAACTCTAGGACGAATACCTAAAATGTAATTTCTAGTTGCTCTCAATTTCTAGAGAGAAAATTGAAGGATTTGGGGCATGAATAATGACTTTAAACCTCTTCTTCCAAATAAAGGTTGTGACTTCCGAAGATAAATGAGGCTATGGAAAATGAACATCTAACCAGAAAAAGAGTGTCAAGAACAGATTTAAAAGCGTGTCGAGGATAGGTTTTTAAACCATTGATAAAAGAAAAAAAAAAAAAAAAAGGAACAGAATCCCTTTCACAAAAGCAAGAATATGTCTGAATCATGAATTAAGATATCTTTGAAACTAATTTTGGAGAGAGGAGGAAAAAAGCATATCTTTTAGACCCTTTTTATCATGAAAAATGTTAAACTTATGTACAGAAAAATATAATGAAGCCCCGTGATCATTCAGCCCCAACAATTAGTAATATGTTGCCATTGCTGCCTCATCTATTTTTTTCTTTGCTGAGGTAGAATATAGATTTTTAAAAATAGGTTGCAGGGCTTAAAACCTAGATGACGGGTCGATAGGTGCAGCAAATCACCATGGCACATGTATACCTATATAACAAAACTGCACGTTCAGCACATGTATCCCAGAACTTAAAGTAAAATAAAAATAAATAATAATAAAATAAAAATAGGATACTAAGGTAGAAGATGGAAAGAGTCATAGTAAAATAATTTTCAGGTGAAAAATCACAAGAGACAATAGGGGACAATATTTATGGAGTTAGATGGTGATATACCAAGGCAAAATGTGAGTAACAAGCAGCTGAAACAGAAAGTTTAGGGGTTTTTCTTTAATTGCATTTTAATACATAAGTGGGAAGCTATACCCCAAAATGTCAACAGAAAAGTCATTTTAAAATGTATAGGAGGCACTTCCATTAATTTATAAGCAATTTGAGATAATAGTAAACTATCACCAAGTTTCATAAAATGATAAATTTATTTCTAAGCAGTTTACATAAGCATTGAGAACTTCTGAAAAGTCAAAAACTTAGTTTATAATAATCTCAATGAGTATTTTCTCTAGAATATGTATTGTAAGCATATAACTACTTGAACTAAGTAATTTTATAAACTAGTAGACATCACTGGAATGAGAAATGTCAAGGTCATATAAGTAAATGAATGGGAAACTACCATTAGAAGTCATTTCTCATGACTTTCATTCTACAGCACTCTGCAACACACCCTGATAGTTCTGCCAAATATACTGACTAAAACGACATAACCCAAGTAAGTCTGGTAAAAGTGAACAAAAGAACACTGAGCTGAGGGATAGGATGGATTATTTATATTTTCAAATATACATCTCAATTCCCTTCCTATTACAAATTTTAAAAATACTCTTTACGGGAGCACTGTAGCTTAAAGGAGAAAGTTGTAGATTTGAAACCTTGGTCCTTTTCCTTGCATTGCCACTAACTAGTAGTATGACTTTAGACAAGTTTTTTTTTCTTTTTTTTAAACTTCATTAAGCCTCAGTTTCTCATATGTAAAATGGGAATCCAAACAGTATTATTAACATTTACTACCCACTTGCTATTTGCCACATACTGTATTAAATAGCACAGCAGGCAGTTCTTGCAACAACTGCTTGAGGTGGGTACTTGCTCTATTTTACAAATAAGGTAAAAGAGGCACAGCACAATGTAATATATTCCACAACAAACAATAAAGGGCAGAATCAAGATCTGAACCCAAGTAGTCTCACTTCAGAAATGGCTGTGCATTTAACTCCTACTCACATGGTCTCCTTATTGCCTTGGCAATAAAGCTTCCAGGGAAGCACAGTGGGATGCTGTGCTAAAACTCGGAAGCATTATCTTCATAAGTGAATTTATTCTCCCTTTTGCCTGGTCCTTCCTCCAGTGGAAATATCAATAAACAAAGGAAAGGTGGGCAAACAGGAAGAAGCCAGTTGGTTTGTTTAGTAGACATTGCTACAACAAAATAACCTGCTTCTTCAGAAGACTGTTTATCTTTTCTCTTGTAATACTTCATCAAAAAGTTTGCTCTTCTTGGGTCTGAACAATAAAGTTCTAATGAACACTGAAGTGTCTACCAGCACTTAGGAATGCAAACTAAAAATAAAATTCTAAGCTCCTCAAACGTCTGAATGGACCCCTCCTCTCAACTAAGGGCATTCTAAAGCAATTCAGGCCATGATGGGAAGAGGGGGTCTGACGTGTCTCATTATACATTCCTCTCTTTGGAACTCAGGAATAATTGAGCAGCATTAATATTAAAAACAGGTCTTAAGGCTTTTTGTAACAATAAGACACCAAATTCCAGCCTTACTCTAGTATGGCATCACAGGACAGATAGCGGGATCTGAAAGAAATAAAAGCATTTTACTCTAAAATATATTTCTTTTACATATTTTGAACTGACCCTGCAAAGATGTCTCTTAAGCAGAAAATCTATATTCTGTGGAGAACCCTCTTCCTGTCCAGGTCTTTTTCATGATCCATTAGAAAATTAACTAGGAGTCTGGGACCTTTTTAAGTCTGATAAGAAACATTTACAATCTATTCTCTCTGAAGCCTGCTACCTGGAGGCTTCATCTGCCTACTAAGAACCTTGATCTCCACAACCCCTTTATTTTAACCCAGACACACTCCCTTGTACTGATTCCAGGTCTTAAGATAAACTCTTTCAACGAACTGCCAGTTGGAAAACCTCCTATAACTTGGAACTGCCCCCAGCCCCCTTTGGGTTGTCCTGCCTTTCCAGATCAAACCAATGTACATCGTACATGTATTGATTGATGTCTTCTGTCTCCCTAAAATGTATAAAACCAAGCTGTAGCCTGACCACCTTGGGCGCATGTCATCAGGACCTCCTGAGGCTGTCACAGGCATATCCTTAACCTTGGTAAAATAAACTTCTAAACTGATTGAAACCTGTCTCAGATACTTTCTTGGTTTACAGGAATTTGAGCAAATTACAGGATTGCACTACCCATGAGTTTGTGAAAGGAAAAATAAATCTCAGGACCCCAAAATCACTAAGCCAAAAAGAAAAGTCAAGCTGGGAATTGCATCAAGCAAACCTGCCTCTCATTTTATTCCTGAATAAGATAGCTACAAAGATTTAAAAAAAAAAAAAAGCTACATACCTCCCGGACAATTTGCCCACAAGGAAATTCCTTGTGGGCCTCAAGATCTTCACTCTAAAACAGTTCTGTTGTATTTCACCCTGGCAATGTAAATTGATAGCTTATCTTCACAGGTATGGGACAAAGGACAGAACTCAAAGTCACCCCTCTACCCACCTGAGACAAATGCATAACTGACTGCTTCCTCTGCCCTACAGTGTATGTAAAATCGCAGATTCATTTAGCGGACTAAGGCATAAGTGACTATTATTCTATCCCTCTCTCACATGTAAATTGTGTATTAAGTGAAAAGCTGATCAAAGACTCAAAAGAATGCAACCATTTGTCTCTTACCTATGACCTGGATGCTCCCCATCCTTCTAGTTGTCCTGCCTTTCTGGAGGGAACCAAGGTACACCTTACACATTGACTAATATCTGAGGTCTCCCTAAAACGTATTAAACCAAGCTGTGCCCCAACCGCCTTGGGCACATGTCATCAGGACCTCCTGAGGCTGTGTCATGGGCACGTCATTGGCAAAATAAACATTCCAAATTAAGACCTATCTCAGATACTTCTGGTTCACAAGTTATTTAAACAGCATCTCACAGCCTCTGGGGCGAGCTTCGGGGAATCTGACTGGAGAAAGTGAGGCCACGTAAGTTTGCTGAGTGTGCTAGAAGTTCAGGCCCAGTTCTCAAAGCCTGCTAGTCACGCCAGCCATGTTAGGTCACACGGCTCCACTACGGTCTCTTTTTTGACGAGGCCCAGATCCTCGGCGTCCCCCTAAACTTCAGAGCCTGCTTTCAAGTCCATTTGACAGCACATCTGGGATCCGCCTCCCCGGGTCAAGTTCAGCAAGGACAGGCCGGCGCGCGCACACAGGAGGCTCGGGATCAGGGCCCGGCCCGCCCTCCCGCCCCCCCAGGCCGCGTACCACCACCTTCCCACCGCGGGCACCGAGAAACCGGGCCACCGCCGACTCTCCCTGCAAATCCGAGCGGCTAGTGAGCGGAGAGGGACGGGAAGCGGCGTGCCAGGCCGGCGGGCTCGGGCGTCAGCGCGCCCCGCTGGGTCCCTGCAAGTCCCAGCCAGCTGCGGAGCCCCGGGTGCGGCCTGGAGTTCGGAGCCCGCCTCGGGCCTCCTCTGGCCTGCGCTCCGCTCAGCCTTGCGGGCCGCTATGAGGCGACGAAGAGGAGGTGCAGGGCGCCGCTCCCGGCTCCTTACCGCTTCACCACGCCGGTCTTGATCTTGATCTGTCTCACGCGAGGATCGGCCATGGTCCCTCGAGCGCCGCGAGAAGGAGGGGCGGAGAGCCGGGGTAACCGTGGAGGGCGACGCACAGAGGCGGTGGCTAGTTAGGCGTGGCCGCCGGCGCGCATGCGCAGGCTGCGCGGCCCGGCGTCCCCGCCACTCCCCGAGGGGCGGGTTTACTAGAGGGCTGTTCCCAGCAGCCGCCAGTCCCTTTACCTCTCGTGCGCCCCCTTACCCTCCTCTCTCTCGGACCGACCTCCTTTTTAGTTCAGACGCAAGTTACACTATCCCGGTCTCCACAGCCTGGGCCTTTGGGGAAACTAACGTCTCTCTGGGACGTTGCTTTGCGGGATTATCTGCTTAATGGACGGAGTGACCTAAAAAATGTATTAAGGGTATTTTCGATGTCATTATCTGGTGTCGGATGAGGCAAAGTGAGGCATGTGTAGTGAAATAAACTGCCATGATGCACGCAGTCAAGAAAATCCTTGCCCTTTACCTCAAATCCCTGCAAGAAGGTTTGTAGATAATGTGCCTTTCAAAGGAAATGACTAACTTCTTCAGATGATCACCTGTAGTGTATCCTAAATATTTAACTTACAAGAATGTGTGTCGCACACAAAAGCTTGGGCTTCCTGATCAGACAAACCGGCTTACAATCGAGGTTCCACCCTTTAATAGCTAGACAATTAGCTAGACAACACTGATACGTATGCTGTTTAGCCTCGCAGCTGATCAGCCTGCAAAATGGAAATAATAATGTCCATTTTACAGATTAGGTATAAGGGTTAAAACACCTAGCTTATTGTCTGATGCATGGTAGATGCTGAACAACATTTGACTATTTTATATGTTCAAAAATATCTTTGTTGCATAAAACGAGGCACATCTACAGTGAGCTCTAGCAGTCCCTTCCTAAGAGAATCTTTTGAGGAATACAGGGTAGAATCGCCCTTTTTAAAATTGCTTTTGTCTTTTTTTTTAGACAGATTCTCACTCTGTCGTGCAGTGGCTTGATCTTGGCTCACTGCAACCTCCGCCTCCCGGGTTCAAGCGATTCTCCTGCCTCAGTCCCCAGAGTAGCTGGAATTACAGGCACGTCCCACTATGCCTGGCTAATTTTTTTTTTTTTTTTTTTTTTTTTGATATTTTTAGTAGAAACGGGGTTTCACCACATTGGCCAGGCTGGCTACAATTCCTGACCTCAGGTGAGGCCACCTCACCCTCCCAAAGTGCTGGGATTACAGTCATGAGCCACCGAGCCCAGCCCCTTTTTAAAATTTCTTGGTGCCATCCTTCAAAGACACCCATATGACTGTCTTTTTCCTTCCCTAGCCTGACTTACTCATTCTCACTTTCATGACTCATCCTGGAATCCCCTTCTATCCTGCCAGCCCAAGGCCCTTACTTTAAATCCAGGATCAAAACTGGGCAAAGTCTACCATGACTCACCCCACCTGTTCAATCTTCCCTGGACGCTTTGGAGTCACCCAGTAGTCATCATTATTTTTAGTATATTTATTTTTTAAATTATTATTTGGGTCCTTCATAAGGGTTTTGTTCAGCTTCCTAGTTATAAATCCTGGTTTATAAAAGTGTTTAGAGGCAAGATTCTTGTCTTCCATAAATCTTCCTTCCCCAACCTCCTCCACCTGTGTTTTGTACACAATGGGCACAGAATTCAATAAATATTTTTATTCTGCTGGCTGGTATACTGAAGTGCAATTCCAAGTCACACAGCAGCGCTGTGAAATACTGGAGGGAGGGGTAGATAAAACACAACAGCAAACTTACCAAAGCAAAATGACACACACACACACACACACACACACACACAAACAGCAGCTACAAGCCACAAACCAAAAGATGGTGCAGCTAGGGCTTTTGCTACCGTTAAGGTCTTTCCTTTGATTAGGTAGCAAAATGCATGTAACTCGTCATCTTTTCCTTTTTTGCTTTGGTTTCAAGAAGCTCAGAGCTCCATTTTGTGCTAATTTGCAGGATTTTCTCTGAAACTAGGTTTCCCAATACAAATACCTGCTATTTCCCCCCAATCCCCAATTCTGCCTCCCTCCTTTTGCCCCCTTTCTCTTTGTTTTAATTGATTTGTATCTGTGCCTTTACTATAAATCAATAATCAGTAAATGTCAGCAGCCAAAAGACCTCTGTTGCTACTGCTGTTGTGTGTATCCAGGCCCATTCCCAGGCTCTGGAGGACACTTTGTGAGTTTATCTATGTCTGTGTATACAGTTGACCCTTGAACAACAGTTTTGAATTGTGCAGGTGTGTCAGAGGTGTTTGAACCAAAGCAACTCCATCTTGAATAGGGGCTGGGTAATATGAGGCTGAGATCTGCTGTGCTCTATTCCCAGGAGGTTAGGCATTCTTAGTCACAGGATAAGATGGGAGGTTGGCAGGACTGGTTTCACTAGGCACAGATCACAAAGACCCTGCTGATAAAACAGGATGCTGTAGAGAAGCTGGCCAAAACCCACCAAAACCAAGATGGTGACAAAAGTGTCTTCTGGTTGTCCTCAATGTTCATTATATGCTAATTATAATGTATTGGCACATTAAAATAAACTCCCACCAGCACCCTGTTTACAAATACCATGGCAACACCTGGAAGTTACCCTATATGGTCTAAAAAGGAAAGGAACCCTCAGTCCCAGGAACTCCCCACCCCTTTCCTGGAAATCTCATGAATAATCCACCCCTTGTTTAGCATATAATCAAGAAACAACCATAAGTATACTCAGTCAAGCAGGCCATGCCACTGCTCTATGCAGTAGCCATTCTTTTATTTCTTTACTTTCTTAATAAGCTTCCTTTCACTTTATGGACTTGCCCCAAATTCTTTCTTGCACGAGATACAAGAACTTGCTCTTGGGGTCTGGATGGGGACCACTTTTTGGCAACAGGCCCACTTAGAAGAGGAGTTTTTTCAATAAATACAGTCAGCCCTCCATATTGGCAGGTTTTGCATCCACAACCAGACACGGATGGAAAATACAGTATTCCCAGGATGCAGAAACCCATGTATAGGCAAGGCCCACTTTTCTGTGGGTTTCTTAGGGCCAACTGGGGAACTTCAGTGTGCACTCAAGCATGAATTTTGATATCCCTAGCAGTTCTGTAACCAATACCCCATAGATACCAGGGGACAACCATTCTATATTGTATTCTTGAGTCTATGGGTTAAGATTAAGGAGTTTGGCCCCGCTTCTAAGGATAAGAATCAGAAAGACTTGTTTCAGGTTTCAGGAATTTACAGTAGTGGTTAAGAATGTGAACCCTGGGACTAGACTGCCTGGGGTCAATCCTAGCTCTGCATCTTACTAACTGTGTAATGTTGGACAAGTTACTTAACCTCTCTATGCCCCAGTTTCTTCATCTATAAAAGGTAGATGATGAAAAACTTAAATGAGCTAATAATTGTAAAGTGCTTAGGATAGTGCTGGTACTTATTAAGCCCCACATGAATGTAAACCAAAAAAATTATAAACCCCCACCCCACCCCAGGCTATCTGAATGGACCCCTTCTCTCAGCCAAGGGCATCCCAAAGTTAACCTGAAAAACTAGTTCAGCCCATGAAGGGGAGGGGGAATCAGACATGCCTCTTTATACCTTCCTCTCTTTTGGAATTCAAGCACAGCTCACCATTAACAAGTGACATTAAGACCAATAGAACAGACTCTGTAAGTCTGATAAGAAATATTCGCAATCAGGCTGGGCTCAGTGGATCACACCTGTAATCCCAGCACTTTGGGAGGCCGAGGCAGGAGGATCATGAGGTCAGGAGATCGAGACCAGCCTGACCAACATGGTGGAATCCCGTCTCTACTAAAAATACAAAATTAGCCAGGCATGGTGGCGCATGCCTGTAATCCCAGCTACTCGGGAGGCTGAGAATCACTTGAACCCAGGAGGCAGAGGTTGTGCTGAGCTGAGATTGTGCCATTGCACTCCAGCCTGGGCAACAGGAGCAAAACTCAGTCTCAAAAAAAAAAAAAAAAGAAAAGAAAAAAGAAATATTTGCAATCTATTCTCTCTGAAGCCTGCTACATGGAGGCCTCATCTGAAAGATAAAACCTTGGTGTCCACAACCCCTTATCATAACCCAGACATTCCTTTCTATTGATTCCAGGTCTCTAGATAATAACTCTTTTTTTTTTTTTTTTTTGAATTCCTCTTCACCATGATCATCGATCTCCTCACTGCCCCCCCCCCCCCCCTCCCCCCCCCCCCCCCCCCCCCCTATTTTTTTTTTTTAGACTTCCCTTCTCTCTACTCTGATCCCCCCTCGGCTCCATCTGATAATAACTCTTTCAACCAATTGCCAATCAGAAAATCTTTGAATCTGCCTATGTCCTGGATGACCCCCCTTTCCCAGTTGTCCCACCTTTCTAGACTGAACCAATGTACATCTTACATGTATTGATTGATGTCTTATGTCTCCCTAGAATATGTAAAACCAAGTAGTACCTTGGGCCACCGAGGTACCTTGGGCCAGTACCTGGCCACCTTGGGCACATGTTCTCAGGATCTCCTGGGCCTATGTCATGGCCCATTGGTCAGTCATATTGGGTCAGAATAAATCTCTTGAAATATTTTACAGAGTTTAACTCTTTTTGTCAACATAAAGTTTGTTAAATAAATAAGTCATTTTGGAAAGAGGTCCCAAATAAGAAACTAACAGCACGGTAGAATTCACATTCATATGAATATAAAAATGTACATATTATCATTAATGATATCATGCTGAATTCATGTCTGATTCATAATTTTGTATGAAAAGGACTCATGTTTGACTTATTCACCACTGTATCCCAACATGTAGCAAAGCCTTGCTGTTTGAACAATCCTTTTGTTTTCCATTTAATAATATGTCACAGAGACTTCCCATTGCAGCAAGATGACTACTAAGACAACCTGAATCCCCACCTCCCCACACACACCATCTTCCTCTGGGCTTTGCTCTTTTGGGTCTGGACTCTGAGGAGGTAGGCTGATGGAAGGCCATTTCAGGTCCATTCAGGAGAGTACTAAATGTAGGGAGGCCTGCAGAATCTAGGCAGGGAGATGCCCTCCGGCATTTGAAATAGAAATTAACTAAGCTGCATTTCTCACTGTCTAGCACCCTTTTGTTCTGTTATCCTTAAACCTAATTGAATACTGTTTAAATATTCTAGCCTGGCCTCAGGTGAACTATAGGAATGAGTTTATAAAGGTCTTTACAAGGGATAAGTCCATCCACCTTTGAGATTTAGGGTTGAAGAGATCTGAGAGATTAGCAGCACTAAGTGAATCTGGCAGAACAAGAGAAAAGTCTAACCATCTCCTCCTTGAGTGATAATTCTTGCATTGCCAATCTTGGAAGGTTGAGGTACTACAGTTGACCCTTGAACAACACAGCGGTTAGAGATGCCAACCCTCTGTGTGGTCAAAAATCACATATAACTTTTGACTCACCAAAATCCTAGCGACTAATAGCCTACTGTTGACTGGAAGCCTTACCAATAACATAAACATCAATTAACACATATTTATATGTTATATATAGGATATATTGTATTCTTACAATAAAGCAAGCTAGAGAAAAAAAATGTTATTAAGAAAATCATAAGGGGCCAGGCATGGTGGCTCAGACCTGTAACCCCAGCACTTTGGGAGGCTGGGGTGGGCAGATCACTTGGGGTCAGGAGTTCGAGACCAGCCTGGCCAACATGATAAAGCCCCATCTCTACTAAAATACAATAATCAGCCAGATATGGTGGCGGGCACCTATAATCCCAGCTATTCAGGAAGCTGAGGCAGGAGAATTGCTTGAACCTGGAAGGCGGAGGTTGCAGTGAGCTAAGATCGCGCCACTGCACTCCAGCCTGGGTGACAGACCAAGACTCTGTCTCAAAAAAAAAAAAAAAAAAAAAGAGAGAGAGAGAGATTTACTATTCATTAAGTGGAAATGCATCATCATACAAGTCTTCATCCTTGTGTCTTCACATTGAGTAAGCTGAAGAGGAGGAAAAAGAGGGGTTGATAGAGGTGAAAGAAGTTGGAGTGAGTGGAAAAGGAAGCAGGAGAGGCAGGCCTACTCAGTGTCACTGTTATTGAAAAAAATCTACATATGAGTGGACCTGCACAGTTCAAACCTATGTTGTACAAGGGTCAACTGTATTTTATTAAAGAACACTACAGACTCCCTTACAATTGAGAGGTGTTTTCCCCATACACTTACTGGGCTGTGAACTCACAGTTCTTGCCATCCCCTCACACCATTCTTTCCCACTAGACTCCAAGCTCCTCAAGATTAGAGACCACATTACATTCATTTTGGTATCCCCAGCATCAAGCTTAATGCCCAGTGCCTAGTAGATGCACAGTATATATAATAAAAATCAAGGGTGGGACTGAGATAGATTTCTAATTTTGACAAAAACAATAGACTGGTCATGTTTTTATCCTCCTGGAACTATGAAGCAACCTATACACAAAGAGCCTTCTGCAGTGCTCCAGAACTCAATGTACAGTTACCATGATATTTTATTTCTATTCAATAAAACCAAGTAGCCAACCGCAGAACACACCCCTGGAGAGATTACTTAAATAAGGAAGTATTAATACCATTGATAAAGGTATATTTTTGTGAAATATCTCTGATAATTACCTCTAGATGCCGGAGAGACCTAGAAAGATCCCCTTCCTTCCCTTCCACTTGTACACCTTTTCAAATTCTTTCAGTCCTGCCTCTTACTGGAGCCCCTGCAGTGGCACCCACTCACTTTCAGGCTTTGCATGAGTACAACACGATAGTGCCTTACTTCAGGCCCAAGCCATGTGCACCCATGAGACAGGAAACAGGAGAACAGGGGAACAGGAGCCTGTGGATCAGTGACTCCCCTTTCGTTCTGCAGACAGCAGATGGTTCTAAGACGCATTCCATAAGGCCCTCAGATGATCTCGTGGAATCAAGCACCAGTCATATGTAGCAAGGGCAAACTCAATAATCCACCTTTGCATTGGCTTTTCCTCTTTCTCTGTTTGACTTACCCCTTTCTCAATCCTGGCCCCATAATCACTTTCTGAACAAGTAGGCTAGTAACTACACTTGGAAAAATAATTGTTCCAGCTCATTCATTGAGTAATTCAGAATGCTGCCAGCTTTGAATGGGACACAGATCAAGAGTGGACTCTGCTTCAAGTCTAGGCTACAGTGCAAGCTCACTTGCCATGACCCAGCAGATCCAATGATGCTGATGTATCTGTTGGATAAGGATACTGACTATGAAGATTCTGGTAAACCCTAAGAGGGGCATATCGTATAGACCATGCCCACTGTGGTAGAGAAGTGCTCACTTTTTGAGGGACAACTCCAGAAATGCTCCTGGGCCCCAGGAGAGACTTAGAAATCAAAGACCTAAAAGAAACAAAACTTGCAATCACAGAAAAGGAAATCTAGGGAAGACGCCAAGAGTACACATAAAGCATGTGATTTTTGTGTCTCCTGTTAATACTCACTGAAGAATATCTACCTCTGTGGAGACACTTAATAACCAAGTGGACAGGATGACTTGTCCTATGGATGTCAAGCAGCCTGTCTTCCCAGCTACCTCAGTGTTGGTCTATGAACAGAGTAGTCATAGCTGCAGGGGTGCAGGCTGTGGTAGGCAGCCTGTATGACGGCCATCAAGGATTCCTGCCTCCTGGCATTCCTGCCCTTGTGTAATCTCTTCTCCATATTAACTTAATTTTGATAAATAGAATATGGCAGAAGTGACAATGATCACTTCTGATATCGGGTTAGTAAAAGGGCTTCCACCATGGGTGCCATTTCTCATTTTTTCTTGGGTTGCTCATGCTGGGGGTAGCCAGTTGCTATGTCATGAAGCAGCCCTGTAAAGAGGCCCACATTATGAGGAACTAAGGCCTACCAACAACAACATGATGGAGCTTAGAAGAGAATCCCTCCGAGTTGAGTCTTCAGATGAGACCACAGCCCCACACTGCATCTTGACTGCAGTCTCCTGAGATAACTTGAAGCAGAGGGACTCAGCTTAATGATACCCAAATTCCTGACCCACAGAAACTATGAGATAATAAATATTTCTTGTTTTTAGCCAATAACTTTTGGGGTAATTTGTTATGTGGCAATAGATAACTAATACAGGTTTTATGAATGTGCTCTCTTCTATGAAGGCTGATCTAGCTACTGCTACTGCTGACCAGTGGTAGAGTCTACTGAAGCTGAGCATATGCATACTCTATGACCCAAAAATTCTCCAAGTATCCAGCACAAATGCTTACACATGTTTACCAAAAGACATATAAAAGTATGTTCATGGGAGCACTATTTATAACAGCCAGAAACTGGAACTAATACAACTCTGTGGCTTGCCCTTTCACTCTCTGATTAGTGTGTTTGATGAACAAAAGTTTTCAGTTTTAGATTTAGATTTTAGTAGTCTAGCTACTACATTTTTGTCTTTATAGTTAGTGCTTTTTGTATCCTATTTAAGAAATATTCATCTACAAGCAAAGATCATGAAGATATTATCCTATGTTTTATTTTAAAGAGATTTTTATTATTTTAACTTTCGCATTTAGATCTACATTCCACTGCTGAGACTGCGTCTGCCCCACGAGCACAGAGCCTCGCCTTTGCCCCTCTGCCGCCCATCCACACACGCTGCCAGCTCATCATGGATGATGATATCACTGCGCTCTTCGTTGACAATGGCTCCGCCATGTGCAAGGCCGGCTTTGCGGGCGACGATGCCCCTGGGCCATCTTCCCCTCCATTGTGGGGTGCCCCAGGCACCAGGGCGTGATGGTGGGCATGGGTCAGAAGGATTCCTATGTGGGCGACGAGGCCCAGAGCAAGAGAGGCATCCTCACCCTGAAGTACCCTATTGAGCATGGCATCGTCACCAACTGGGACGACATGGAGAAGATCTGGCACCACACCTTCTACAATGAGCTGCGTGTGGCTCCCAAGGAGCAACCCCTGCTGCTGTCTGAGGCCCCCCTGAACCCCAAGGCCAACCGTGAGAAGATGACCCAGATCACGTTTGAGACCTTCAACACCCCAGCCATGTACGTGGCCATCCAGGCTGTGCTGTCCCTGTAGGCCTGTGGCTGTACCACTGGCATCGTGATGAACTCCAGTGATGGGGTCACCCACACTGTGCCCATCTATGAGGGGTATGCCCTCCCCCATGCCATCCTGCGTCTGGACCTGGCTGGCTGGGACCTGGCTGACTACCTCATGAAGATCCTCACTGAGTGCCTCTACAGCTTCACCACCATGGCCTAGCAGGAAATCATGCGTGACATCAAGGAGAAGCTGTGCTACGTCGCCCTGGACTTTGAGCAGGAGATGGCTAGGGCGGCTTCCAGCTCCTCCCTGGAGAAGAGCTAGGAGCTGTCTGACGGCCAGGTCATCACCATTGGCAACGAGCTGTTCCGCTGCCCCAGGCGCTCTTCCAGCCTTTCATCCTGGGCATGGAGTCCTGTGGCATCCACGAAACTACCTTCAACTGCATCATGAAGTGTGACGTGGACATCCGCAAAGACCTGTAAGCCAATACAGTGCTGTCTGGCGGCACCACCATGTACCCTGGCATTGCCGACAGGATGCAGAAGGAGATTACCGCCCTGGCGCTCAGCACGATGAAGATCAAGATCATTGCGCCTCCTGAGCGCAAGTACTCTGTGTGGATCAGAGGCTCCATCCTGGCCTCGCTGTCCACCTTCCAGCAGATGTGGATCAGCAAGCAGGAGTATGATGAGTCCGGCCCCTCCATCGTTCACCACAAATGCTTCTAGGCGGACTGTGACTTAGTTGTGTTACACCCTTTCTTGACAAAACCTACATGGCTGTATTTGTTTTTTGTTTTGTTTTGTTTTTTTGCTTGACTCAGAATTTAAAAACTGGAACAGTGAAGGTGACAGCAGTCGGCTGGAGCGAGCATCCCCCAAAGTTCTACAATGTGGCCAAGGACTTTGATTGTACATTGTTCTTTTTTTTAATAGTCATTCCAAATATCATGGGATGCATTGTTACAGGAAGTCCCTTGCCATCCTGAAAGCCACCTCACTTCTCTCTAAGGAGAATGGCCCAGTCCTTTCCCAAGTCCACACAGGGGAGGTGATAGCATTGCTTTCGTGTAAATTATGTAATGCAAAATTTTTTAAATCTTCGCCTTAATACTTTTTTATGTTGTTTTATTTTGAATGATGAGCCTTCATGCCCCCCCTTTTCTGTCCCCCAACTTGAGATATATGAAGGCTTTTGGTCTCCCTGGGAGTGGGTGGAGGCAGCCAGGGCTTACCTGTACACTGACTTGGGACCAGTTGAATAAAAGTGCACACCAAAAAAAAAAAAAAAAAACTACATTCTATCCAGAATTCATGTTTGTGTATGGTATGGGGTAGAAGTTAATACTAAATATTTTTCTAGCTCAGTGCAGTGGCTCATGCCTGTAATCTCAGCAGTCAGATGGCTTGAGTACAGGAGTTTGAGACCAGCCTGGGCAACATGGCAAAACCCCATCTCTATAAAAAGTACAAAAATTAGCTGGGCATGGTGGTACATGCCCATAGTCACAGCTACTTAGGAGGCTGAGGTGGGAGGATCACTTGAGCCCAGGAGGTGGAGGCTGCAGTGAGCCAAGATTGCCCCACTGCACTCCAGCTTGGGCAATAGAGTGAGACCCTGTCTCAAAAAATAAATAATATTTTTTCCCATATGGACTTATCATTTTTTAAAACCTTCCTTATTCTGTGCTTTCTACCCTAGTTATTTGTTTATTTATTTATTATTTTTGAGACGGAGTTTCACTCTTGTTGCCCAGGCTGGAGTGCAATGATGCAATCTTGGCTCACTGCAACCTCCAACCCCCAAGTTCAAGAGATTCTCCTGCCTTAGCCTCCCAAGTAGCTGGGATTACAGGCATGTGTCACCACACCTGGCTAATTTTGTATTTTTAGTAGAGACAGGGTTTCTCCATGTTGGTCAGACTGGTCTCAAACTCCCAAACTCAAGGTGATCTGCCCGCCTCTGCCTCCCAAAGTGCTGGGATTACAGGTATGAGCCACCACACCCGGTCTCTACCCTATTTATAAGTTGTTATTGGCACCTATGGCAGAGTGTATTAATTGGCTCACCCAATAGCCATTCCCAATACTCTTCTTCCTTGCTTCCATTGCAGGGCCAACTTCCTCAACTTTCCTGTAGCTAGAGGTATCCAGGTGCATAATTCTGGGCAATTGGGCATAAGTGGAAATAAGTAGGTGGCTTCTGGAAATGCGTTGAATTTGTTGATGAAAGGGATGAATACCAGGAGGAGCTGCCTCTTTCCCACTTCTTCCATGAAAATAGATGGAATAACTGGAGCTTAAAAATCCATCTTTCATTTATGACAGGAAGACCAAAATTTTAGAGATGCCAGTCCTCACATCATTGAGCTGTTGAACCAAAACTTGCAGCTGCCTATCTCTAATTACCTTATGTGAGAAAAACAAATCTTATTTGTTTAAGCTACTGATTGTGAGATTTCCGTTACTTGCAACCAAAGGGATTTTCTACGTGATACAGAATCCATTAGAGCTCCATGTGTACATCTCTTCTTTGGAGGAAAAATACCTTTGAAAACAAAAATACCTCCAATTTTGGCTTTTTGTAATGTGCGACATCCTTATTGTACGTGTGTATGTATTAAATACACAACTTAAATGGCTACAGGTCACAAAGTATGGATATTGGAGAGCTGCACATTTTAAACAATAGGAATTATACATCGGCAACAAGAGAATATAATCTTTTTGTCAGTGACTTACAGAGGACCTTATTTACAGCTGAACAGGTATTTGATATAACAATTCATTGTTCTGACACATGTAGCAATCATTATGTGCAGTTTTTAATGCATCATGTTATATTAGCTCAGCCCATGCTCTAACACCGTGTAACATAAATTTTGCCAAAAGAAATGACATTACATGACACTGACTTTTAAAAGACACACACTATTTTTTCAGATCGCATATCCTTTATCCATGAGTGCCCAATTCAAAAATCAAGCTGGCAGACAAAAGTGGAGTGAATGTGTAGCCTCAAAGCAGCATATTTATCTTGAGTAGTTTTGCACATTTCTACATGTAGTCAGTGATTCCATTCCATTTTTATGTTGAAATGCATGAGCAACATTAATGACCCTCTTTTTGTCACCTAAAGTGAGATTTTCATTCAGGGTCAATCAGGAGAGACCTGAAAGGTGTTTTTGGATGGCACGTTATGGATAAAATCTTTTTACATGTTTATCATGTACTATTTATGGCTGTTCTATTTGAAACTCTCACCAAAATTTTTATGATGATTTTATTTTTATTCTACCTATGACTTTTTACTTCTTCCAATATGATATATGTCTCTTAGGTGTGAAATAATTTCAATTTTTATTACATATTCTTTTTTTATATTAATAGGAAATGCAATAAAAAAGATGAGGATTTTTGGACAACATATTTCTAGATTACCCAAAGAAAACTTTAAATGCTGGTTCACAAAAATCCATTGATATAAATTTTAAATGTTAATTGTTCGCTTTTTTAAAAAAAATAATTATCTCCCAACCCTTTTCTGTTTGTTATGGAAAACTACTTAAGACCCACATAATTTTTCTTGGCTTAGAAACTTAAAGTAAATAAAATAAGAATAATAAGCAATCTTCTGTGAAAGCTTATTAGGATTCTGGAGAATAGTTTGCCAAAGGGAAGGAAGTCTTTGTAAAATGGCTTTTCTTCTAATATTTTAAGGTAATATAAAGTTATTACTTCTTAATTGAGGACAGAAATTTCATTTCAACTTGCACAACTTCCAATTCCAGTATTACTATCCTAATATTTAATTATTGTATTGTTATTATCATTATTACTATAATTATTTCTCATTCTTTATTACCATATTCTTTGTACATGTATGTGTGGGTGTGATTACCACTTAATCATTTAAGTGAGATTTTAAGAATTCTTGTAATGTATGGGTTATATGCTTCCAAATGATTTAGAAACTTTAGAACTGATTAAACTACACAAAACTAGATAAAAATTCTCATTGGATTTTTAGCTACATTAAGAAATCAGAGTGGCCAGGCACAGTGGCTCACACCTGTAATCTCAGTACTTTGGGAAGTCGAGGCAGGTGGATCACCTGAGCTCAGAAGTTCAAGACCACCCTGGCAAGATGAAGAAACCCCGTCTCTACAAAAAATACAAAAATTAGCCAGGCGTGAAGGTGTGCATCTGTAGTTCCAGCTACTTGAAGGGCTGAGGTGGGAGGATGGCTTGGGCCCAGGAGGTCGAGGCTGCAGTGAGCCATGTTTGCACCACTGCACTCCATTCTGGGTGACAAAGCAAGACTCTGTCTCAAAAAAAAGAGAAAAAAAATCAGAGTAATAGAATTGAATAAAGATATTGATTGAGTTCAGTACAACAACTGGGAGTCTATTTGACACCAACTTACTAGGAATTAATGGCTTTTTTTTTTCTTTTAAGAGACAGAGTCTCTGTCTGACACCCAGGCTGGAGTGCAGTGGCATGAGCATAGCTCACTGCAGCCTTGAATTCCTAGGCTCAAGCACTCCTTCCATCTCAGCCTCCTGAGTAGCTAAGACCACAGGCTCAGCAACCACACCCAGCTAATTTAAAAAATAACATTTTATATGTAGAGATGGGATCTCACTATGTTGTCCAGGCTGGTTTCAAACTCCTGGCCTCAAGCGATCCTCCTACTTCAGCCTCCCTAAGTGCTGGTACTACAGGCATGAGCCAGTGTATCTGACCTTTATTCCCATTTTCTTTATTCAATTGTTTTGGTGTTTGTGCTTTGGCATTCAGCCAGGCCATGACTCTCCTGAAATGACTAAAAGCAGGTATTTGGGACCCAGATAGAATATCTTCTACACAGAGTTGTGGTGGTTGCGTATATGCAATGTACATAAAGGATTTAGCGCAATACCTGGCTCATTAAAAATACCCAATAAATTATAACTATTATTATTATCATCATCTTTACTCAAGTAGTCAAAGAAAAAAATTATTTATCCAAAATTGATGCCCTTTAATAAAATTATATTGTGATGCAAATTTTTTTTTCAGGGAATTACCAAATGATTCTAATACAAGCCACTGCTTATCCGTATATCAGGGTTATAAATAGAGATACGAATATTACTAGGTTGATCTTCTATTACAAACAGTAAAGGAAAGGAATCCTCACATGTTTGATTTATTGGCAATTTGCCATAGTAATGGATTCTTCAAATGAATACATTTAAAATATTCTGTGTAAATCATGTGTTTGTGCCTATCAGGTTTAAATGCTAGCTGTGTAACTTTGGAAAAGGTATTAACTTTTCATTTTTCATCTGGAAGACTAGTGGTATGCTAATATGAATAATTTCTATCATGTAGTATTTTATAAGTGATAGTCACTATTATTTTCAAATAAGGAAGAATCTATGTAAGTAAGCCTTCATCACTCTGAAGGGCACATTTTATATTAAAAAATATTTATAACAATATTTAAAATAGTGCCTCAATGCAGCCTATATTTTTCTTTTAGCACAGGCAAAAATTCAGATAGGAAAATTCCTAAGAGGTAAAATGCTAAGAGTTTCTCATAAAGAAGGAAAACAAAGATGAAAATCAATAAAATTACAGAAAAGGGCTTATCAACATGTGCAGTTTTTTATTTAGAAAATGGGAATTAGTCTTCACCAAATCATTGGAGAATAAACACTCAGAAAGCAATTTTATTTAACTTATATTAAATAATTTGTGCCTGCAAGTACAGACTGATTCATAATTTAAGTCATACACACTATTACACAAGGTGGAATTTTGTTTTCTTTGCTTTATAAAAGTTAACTTCCAGGCTGGACATGGTGGCTCACTCCTGTAATCCCAGCACTTTGGGAGGCCAAAGCAGGAGGATTGCTTGAGCCCAGGAGTTTAAGACCAGCCTGGGCAAGATAGTTAGCCTTTGTTTCCACAAAAAAGAAAAAAGAAAAAAAAAGTTAACTCCCACAACTAAAGATGAAAAAAATCAATGCTTTACAAATGCTGCTTTGTAAATGGGTGGTAAGGTTTGGTTGACTATCACACAAATGAAGCAACTGGGTTTTAACTGTTCTAACAGAAAAAAAATAGTGGAGAGAGCATTCAAGATAAATTGTCTCTCTAGAATATAATGTATTTCTCAATTACAAAATGATAAGAGCCGGATGTCTGAATACTTTGTGAAATATTTAAAAGGAAGATTCAGAGTAACAAGACAAGGGGCAAGTTGCCAGTGGCAGTTGTAAATTGCTTAAGCTGGACACATTGTGTTCTTTAAACTTTCATTATCTCTGTTTTTCCTTTTGCAACCAATTGGAAATGGATATAATGGCACAAAGACAGGAAAGGGTGAATAACAATGAAAATGAATTTAATATACAGCTAGGAGCTGACAGAGAATGAGAGAGCGGTAGTGAGTTGAGAAACAAGAGAAATAAAGGTGAAAATAGGTTTGGGGTTAAATAGGCCAAAGGGGTATGATCAAGTTGGGAAGACCTGAGGCAGTTAGGCAATGCCCTGCATTCTTTAATTTTTTCTGTACAGTTGACCCTTGAACAGCTCATGGGTTAGGGGCACCACCTTCTCACAGTAAAAAGTCCATGTATAATTTTGACTCACTAAAATAAGAGGGGGTCAATGGATATTTGGGAACAGTTAGAAGTCTCTGCCACAGGCCTGCTTTGGGATGTAAGATATCACTGATTTCAATGCATTCAGTGTGGTGCACTGAAAGGGAGATATGTAGGTAGGCGGCAATTTGCATGCCTTGCATCAGCCTTTGCTAATCAACCCATTTCCTTGATTACTGTGGCTTTGTAGCAAGCCTTGAAATGAGGTAGTCTGAACCCTTTGTTCTTTTTCAAAATAAATTCTTTTGGCTATTCTAATTTATTGGGCTTTACATGTAAATTTTAGAATCAGCCTGTTGATATCTACAAAAATTCCTGCTGGGATTTTGATTAGGATTGCATAAAATCTATAGATCGGTTTGGGAAGAATTGACATTATTAACAATGCTGAGTCTTACAATTCATGAACATAGTATATATCTCCATTTATTTGGGTCTTCTTTGACTTCTTTCATCTGTATTTTATATTTTTTAGCAACACATCCTGCACATATTTTGTTAGATTTATAGGTATTCCCTTTGTATGTGTGTGTTATCATAAGCAACACTGTATTTAAATCTTTTATTTTGAGTTATTCATTGCCCATATTTAAAAATTCAGTTGATTTTTATGTATTGGTCTGGTATTCTGTGATCTTGCCAAACTCATTTATTAGTTCTAGGAGCTTTTTGGTAGATTCATTGAGATTTTCTACATAGATAATTATGTCATCTGCAAATAGAGACAATTTATTTTCTCCTTTCTAATCTGTATGCCTTTTATTTCTTTTTCTCGCCTTATTATACTGGCTAGAACTCCCAATATAGTGTTGAATAAGAATAGTAATATTGGACATCTGTTTTTTATTTTAACATGCAGAAGTTATATTTTACCATTAAGATGCTAACCATAGATATTTTGTAGGCACTTTCATGAGGCTAAGGAAATTCCTTTTTATTCCTAGACTTCTGAGAGTTTTGATCACAAATTTATGTTGAATTTTGTCAAATTCTTTTTCTGCATCTATTAAGATGATCAAGACATTTTCTACTTTAGTCTGTTAATTTGGTGAATTATATTGATTCATTTTCAAATCATTGAATCTGCCTTACATTCCTGAAATAAACATTACTTGGCCATGATATAGTATCTTTTTTATATATTCCTAGATCTCATTATTATTATTATTATTTGACAGAGTCTCACTCCATCACCCAGGCTGGAGTGCAGTGACACAATCTTGGCTCACTGCAACCTCCATCTCCGGATTCAAGTGATTCTCATGACTCAGCCTCCCAGGTAGCTGGGATTACAGGTGTGTGCCACCACACTGGGATAATTTTTGTATTTTTAGTAGAGACCGTGTTTTACTATGTTGGTTAGGCTGGTCTTGAACTCCTGACCTCAGGTTATCTGCCTGCCTCGGCCTCCCGAAGTACTAGGATTACAGGTGTGAGCCACTGCGCCCAGGCTTATTTTCTAATATGTTGTTGAGGGATATTGGTCTGCAGCTTTCTTTTCTTGTATTTTCTTTTCCTGCTTTTGGTATTGAGATAACACTAGCTGAACAAAATAACTGTTCCCTCATCTTCTATTTTCTGGAAAAAATAAAGTTTAAATAGAATTAAAAGTCAGGAGAAAATTTCCCACTTAAGTGTTTGGTAGACCTCACCAGTGTAACTATCTGGACCCAGAATTTTTTTGTTGGAAGATTTTAAACTGCAAATTCAATTTCTTTACTAGGTATAAGACAATTCAAGTTATCTGTTTCTTCTTGAGTGCATTTTGGTAGTTTGTGTCTTTCAAAGAATTTGTCCATTTTATCTACTTCGTTGAATTATGGTTAGTTTGTAGTATTCTCTTCTAATTTCTACAGGGTATTTAGTGCTATCTCTTCTTCCTGATATTGGTAATTAGTGCCCTCTCTCTATTTCTCTCACCACCCTCACACTCCCGCCGTGTGTGTGTGTGTGTGTGTAAACTCTGTACCCTTTAAGCCTCTGGCAGCCATTAGTGTACATTCTGCCTGTGTGGATTTACTTACTCTGGATGTTTCATATAAATGGAGTCATACAGTATTTGATCTTTTGTGTCTGGCTTCTTTAACTATGCATAATGTTTTCAAGGTTTATCCATGCTGTAACATGTATCGGTACTTCTTTCTTGTGCCTGAATTGTATAGCTACACACACACACACACACACACACACACACACCCATGGATCTATGTATCCATTCAACTTCTTTACTAGGTATAAGACAATTCAAATTATCTATTTCTTCTTGAAATTGAATGGATATACACATATCTATCCATCACTATCTCTATCTCTATTTCTCTTTTATTGATGTAAAATTCATGTAATATAAAGTTAACCACTAATCACTTTAAAATATACAACTCAGTGGCATTTCATACATTCACAGTGTTGGGCAGTTGTTACCTCTATCTACTTCTAAAACATTTTCATCATACCAAAAGGAGACTCTGTACCTTTTAAGCTTCTGGCAACCACTAGTCTAGTTTCAGTCTGTATGGATTTACTTTTTCTGGATGTTTAATATAAATGGAATCATACAGTATTTGACTTTTTATGTCTGGCTTCTTTCACTATGCATAATGTTTTCAAGGTTCATCCATGTTGTAACATGTACCAGTACTTCATTCTTTTTTGTGCCTGAATAATATCCTATTGTATGGATATACCACATTTTGTTTATCCATTCATCAGTTAATGGACAATTAGGTTGTTGCCCCCTCTTGGTATTGTGAATAGTACGTGTGAATAGCTATAAACATTTCATGTACATGTATTTGTTTGAATACCTGTTTTTGATGTTTATTCTTTTTTTATTCTTGGTCAGTCTGGCTAAATGTTTATCAAGTTTATTGACCTTTTTAAAGAGCCAGCTTTTGGTTTCATTGATTTTCCTCTATTTTTTTCTGTTTTCAATTTCACTGACTTCTGCTCTTATCTTTGTTTATTGACCTTGTATCCTGTGATGTTGCTAAACTCATTTATTAGTTCTAATAGCTTTTTTCCTTTTGCTTCTTTTGTATTTAATTTGTTTTCTTTTACTGGTTTCCTAAGATGGAAGCTTAGATTATGATTTAGAACCTTTTTCTTTTCTAATATAAGCATTTAACACTACAAACTTCCTTCTAAGCACAGACTTAGCTGAACTCCACACATTTTCATATGTTATATTTTCATTTTCTGTCAGTTCAAAGTCTTTTCTAATTTCCCCTGAGACTTCCTCTTTGACTCATGGGTTATTTAGAAATGTATTATTTTGGGATTTTTCCAGAAAACTTTCTGTGATTGATTTTTAATTTAATTCTGGTACAAGAGAACATCCTTTTTATAATTTCAATTATTTTAAATGTGTTAAGGCCCAGAAGATAGCCTATCTTGGTGAAAGTTCCATGTGTACTTGCAAAAAATGTGTATTTTGCTGTTACTTGGTGCTATGTTCTATAAAATGTCACTTAGATACAATTAGTTATGGTATTGGTCAATTTTTAATATCTTTGCTGAATTTCTGTCTACAATTTCTATCTATTACCAAGAGAGGAGTATTGAAGTCTCCTACCATATTTGTAGTTATGGTATGTCTCTTTCTCTTTTCAATTCTACCAACTTTTGCTTTGTGTATTTTGAAGCTCTGTTGTTAGGTGCATTTATATTTAGGATTGTAATGTCTTCTTGGTAAATTAACTCTTTTACCAACTTTTAATGTCTCCCATGGTAATTTTCTTTGTTCTGAAGTCTACTTTGTCTTATTTAGTGTACTCGCTCCGTATGTCTTTTGATTAGTGTTTGAATGGTATGTTTTTCTCCCTGTTCTTTTACTTTAATCTATCTGAAGTGAGCTGCTTATAGACAGCATATATTTTGGTCTTCTTTATTTGTTTGCTTGTTTGTTTAACCAATCTGACAATCTCTGTTTTTATTTGGTATGTTTAGACATTTACACGTAATGTAACTTTTGATATAGTTGGATTTAGGTCAGTCATTTTATTATTTGTTTTCTGTATGCCCCCTTCATTTTTGGTTTCTCTGTTTCCCCGTTTCTTGCCTTTATCTGGATTATTTCAATATTCTTTGGTATTTTATTTCAATTTATCTATTGTCATTTCTATCTATTGTCTCTTTGTATGTGTGTGTGTTTGCTCTAGGGATTGTAATATACTTACCCAACCATTGACAGTCTACTCAGAGTTACTATTTACCACTTTAAATAAAATGCAAATTCCTTATAACCACATAAGTCTTTTTATCCTCCCACATTTGTGTTACAGTTGCCATTTGAAGTATACTGTCATTTGTAGGAAATGATGTCTAGGAGTCTGGTGACTTGGGAGTTAATTTACAGTACAAAAAATCTCAGGTAATTAAGAGGGCTGTGAGAATGAGGCAAGACAAAGATTAGAACAGAGGTTTTATTAGTGGTAATGTTAAGACTGTAGCAAAGAACCAGGAATTAAATGTTTTGGATACACAATGTCATTTGCTTCAAATACCTTTAGTGCACTGCTTGGGAAAGAGGAGTGTGTGGGTGGTGAGTGGATTGCATATCTTGTAATCATAGTACTCAAAAAGGCTTAAGATTATCTTGTTACTTCTTTGTATTATTAATGTTGAAACACCCTCTAGAAGAAGAAGGTGAAAGGAGCAATTTCCCTGAAATAAGTGATGCTTGGCTTAACTCGCAAGCACAAAAACAGACCATTATTTCCATAAACTCTGTCCTGAGCTACATCTGCAAAACCGATACCTGTGATGATGGAGGAAGGTTCCAGATTTCAGATAAAATGAAAGAAATGTGTGCCATAAGCAGATAATCAGGTAATAGGGTAAACTGCTCAAACTGGGACATCCTTTCTGAACTGGGACATCTTAAATAAACCTAAAGCATGTACAACACTTAGCAATATACAGCAATCTAAGCTTGAATAATTACACAATTTTTCAATTCAAATTTTGATTTAAACCCCAGGACTAGCTTATTTATTTGACATAGCAGCTAAATTGTTACTTCTCTTGGAGACACCTTTGGCTTCTAGCTGCTCATAATATATCTCAAGGTGCCCCTCCTTTGTCCTGAAGGCAGCCCCAGAATCCTCTCAGAAGTAAGTAGCTGTCAGGCCATGGTCTTTTCCCCTAGAATATCCTTTCAAGCCTCTCCTCAAGCCAAAATAATAACCTTTCGACATCGCAGGTCTAGGAAAGTTCTAAAGTAAGCAATCAATACCATGGAAACAATCCTTTGACATCATTCCAGTAAATCCATCTTTGGGCTATGCAGCTCGTTTTACTGTAATGGTGTTATTTTGGGATTTATTGGCTTCCAGAACTGAGAAAAAGATATAGGAGCACTTTGAGCAAACTGCTCAGTTATGGAGAATGGGAAAAAACCCCAAATATCTATAATATGTGCTGCTCTGTTGTTCATTTATTTATTTCAGTTTTCTTATATTTTGACAAATTGCTTGATGTGAATTCATATTGTTTCTGTTTTTGTGAATCATAAACAGATCCTTAGACATGAGTAAATATCTTTTTGCCAATTTGAATGAAAGCAGAAAAATTGCAGCTCATATATACATCTGTATCATTCAAGACAGAAACCACATCAGTTATTTGAACAGAGAGAACATAATCATTATCTAGGTATAAAGTTGTTAAAGTAAATGAAAGGGAAAAAAAAGATGTCACAGAGGTAGCAACTGCAGGAAGCATTTACTACTCCTAGAATTGGGGAACAAAGGAAAGAAGTTGAAATTATTTGCATTTAGGAACTCAGAAGAGGAAGCAGAACTCTGAAGTGAGGACATCAGGCAGCTTATGCTGGTTCCTCTGAGAGGGTACAATGAGTGTGATCCCGCAATATAGAGGAAAAACCCCAAACAGAGTTAAGCTGCTGCCACAGGAAGCAACTGAAGCTGTTGGAATAAAGGATTGATGCTAGTGTGATGCCCACAGGAACAGGAAACATTCAGGAAGCCCACAGGAAGGAGTCTGTTTTTGTTCCTCTAGCATTGCAGGCTCTTGACAAAGTAGAAATGTGTATTTTAGAATTCTAAACCTAGCATCACATTGCAGAGTATTGAAGGATAAGTGTGGATGTGAGAGATGAAACTTAATAACTGACAGAACATCCCAACAACTTATTATCATTGCATTTAAATTAAGCAAGATGAAGACAGCAGACAGAAAGGCGATTTGGCTGCCTCATGTAGCGCTCCTAGGGCATTACCTTGAAAAGCCCCCTTAGTCCAAGATTTGGTCCTCAGCTCTCTAGGGCCAGAAACTCAAGTTTGTCAGAACATCAAGAACTGACAAAGCTCAGATGGATGGACTCACATGATCCAACTTACCTGGGACCATTGAACAATCCCAAAGGCCAAAGTGTTCATTTATAGTGAGAAATACTACTACATAGATGTTTAAACTGGTGTATGCATTCCTTCATTTGTAGGAAAATGTGATAGTCAGAAGGTGGCTGATGATCATGAAGTAAGAGTGGGACAGTTGGTTGTCTGAGCTTCATAGCACAATTGTCTGACATATCTGACTCCATTAGAGAGATGTACTAGGCAAACTGACTGGATGCTCACATCAGCTAGTAAGCCTCCTCATCATGTGTATAGAGCCAGCAGAGTCCCCCCAAGTCTCAATCTTTCTCTCCTCTTTTCTTGGCTCCTGGTGAGACCAACCTCTGTCAGCATATCTTTTCAGGTAGTTAATATGTGGTTAGTTATAGTTTTATGTGTCCAAGACATACAGTCTTGGACAAGTTATTGAATCTTTCTGTTTTCTCTTCTTTAGACTGGGGACAATAATCCCTATTTGATGGGACTTTATATGGATTAGAAGCAGTAGTCCATATACATACTCATAGGAACAGTGCCTAACACACAGAAAGCTCCCAAAACATTCAAGTTCAATCCTTATTTTTATTCCTACTTTGATTATATTATTAAAACATTCTGCTCTTTTGAAAGATTTTTTTCTTTAAAAAGATAGGTTAAGGGGGCATTACTACAGATCCCATGGACATTAAAAGGATAATCATGGAATACTGTGAACAACTCCATACCCACAAATTTGATAACCTAGATGAAATGGACCAAATCCTTAAGAAACACAATCTGCCAAAACTCACTCAAGAAAAAACAAACAATTAAAAAAGGCCTGCATTTATTTTCAAAATTGAATCTATAATGAACAACCTTTCAAAACAGAAAGCACAAGGCTCTTATGGGTTTATTGGTGAATTCTATCAAACATTTAAGGAAGATATTATACCAATTCTCTATAATATCTTTAAGAGACTAGAAGGTGAGGAACTACTTTCTAACTCATTCTGTGGATCTAGCACAATCCTAATACCAAAACCAGACAAAGACATTACAAGAAAAGAAAACTACAGACCAGTATCTCTCATAAACATAGATGCAAAAACCCTCACCAAAATATTAGCAAACTGAATCCAACAATGTATAAAAGGAATTATGTCCCACAGCCAAGTGGGATTTATCCCAGTTATGCAAGACTGCTTCAACATTCAAAAACCAACTAATGTAATCTATCACATCAACATGCTAAAAAAAATCATATCAATAGATGCAGAAAAGCATTTGACAAAATTTGACACCCATTCATGATAAAAACTCTCAGTAAACTAGGAATAGAGTAGACTTCCTCAACTTGATAAAGAATAGACACACAAAAAAAACCCTACAGCTAACATTATACTTAATGGTGAGAAACTAGATGCTTTCCTACTAAGATCAGGAACAGGGCAAGGATGTCTCCTCTCACTACTGCTTTTCGACATCATACTAGAAGTCCTAGCTAATGCAATGAGACCAGAGAAGAAAAGAAAAGGTAGACGGTTTGGAAAGGAAGAAATAAAACTATACTTGTTTGTAGATAACATGATTGTCTTTGTAGAAAATCCAAAAGAATTTACCAAAAAATAAAAAAAAGCCCCTGGAAGTAATAAATGATTCTAGAGATTGCAGTATGCAAGGTTAATATGCAAAAGTCAATTGTTTTCCTACATACTAGTGAGGAACAAGTGGAATTTGAAATTGAAAACACAATATCACTTACATTAGCACCACTTAAAAATGAAATACTTAGGTATAAACCTATCAAAATATGTACAAGAACTATATGAGGAAAACTACATAACTCTGATGAAAGAAATCAAAGAACTAAATAGAGATATATTCCATATTCATGGATAGTAAGTCCAAATATTGTCAAGATATAAGTTCTCCCTAACTTGATCCATAGATTCAATGCCATCTCAATCAAAATCTCAGCAAATTATTTTGTAGATATTGACAAACTGATTGTAAAGAGAATGTATATGGAGAAGCCAAAGAACCAGAATTGCCAATAAATATTGAAGAAGAACAAAGTTAGAAGACTAACATTACCCAACTTAGAGACTTACGATAAAGCTGCAGTAATCAAGACAGTGTAGTACTGGCAGAAGAACAGACAAATAGACCAAAGGAACAGAAATAGACCTAGCTAATAGCCCAGAAATAAATCTACCTAAATACAGTCAACAGATCTCTGACAAAGAAGAAAAGGCAGTACAATGCAACAAAAAGTCTTTTCAAAAAATGGTGCTGAAACAACTGGACATCCAAACGTAAAAAAAAATTAATCTAGACACAGAACTTGCACTCTTGTGTGTTCTGAGTTAACATAAAAATTAACTTAAAAATCATAGAACAAAGTGTGAAACTCCTAGAAGCTAGAAACATACAAAACTGGGCTGGCGCGGTGGCCCATGCCTATAATTCCAGCACTTTGGGAGGCCAAGGCAGGTGGATCACCTGAGGTTGGGAGCTCGAGAACAGCTTGGCCAACATGGCAAAACCTTGACTCCACTAAAAATACAAAAATTAGCCAGGCACTGTGGTGCACACCTATAATCCCAGCTACGTGGGAGGCGTGAGAATCACTTGAACCTGGGAGGCGGAGGTTGCAGTGAGCCGAGATCTCACCACTGCACTCCAGCCTGGGCAACACAGTGAGACTCCATCTCAAAAACAAAAGAAAAATGCAAAACTATAAAACTCCTAGAAAATAGAAAACCCAGATGACCTTGGGTATAGTGTTGACTTTTTAGCTACAACATCAAAGGTATGATTTATTAAAGTAATACTTGATAAGCTGTACTTCATTAAAATTAAAAACTTTTACTCTGGAAAAACAATGTCAAGAGAATAATTAGATGAGCCATAGACTGGAAGAAAATATTTATAAAAGACACATCCGATAAAGGACTCTTACCAAAAATATACAATGACTCTTAAAAGTCAACAATGAGTTAAAAAAATTTCAATGGGCGGAAATGGAGCAACCCAATTTAAAAATCACCAAAAAGATAAACAAATGGCAAATAATACGAGAATATATTCAACAGTTTATATCATTAGGGAATTGCAATTTAAAACAATGATGATATACCACTATGCACATGTTGGAATGGCTAATGTACGAAACATTGACAACATCAAATGCTGATGAGTATGTAGAGCAGCAGGAACTCTCTTTCATTGCTGGTAGGAATGCAAAAATGGCACAGCCATTTTGAAAGACACTGACAGTTTCTTACAAAACCAAACATACTCTTACCATATAATTTAGCAATGACTCTCCTTGATATTTATCCAAATGGATTGAAAACCTATGTCCATACAAAAACCCTGCACATGAATGTTTATACCAGCTTTATTCATAATTGCCCAAACTTGAAAGCTACCAAGATGTCTTCCAGTAGGTGAATGGATATATAAACTGTGGTACATCTAGACAATGGAATATTATTCCACGCTATCATGAAATGAGCTATGAAACCATGAAAAGACATGGAGGAAACTCAAATGCATATTACTAAGTTAAAAAGCCAATCTGAAAAGGGTGCATAATGGTTATGGCCATATGACATTCTGGAAAAGGCAAAACTATGGAGACACTAAAAAGATCAGTGGTTACCAAGAATTGGGTGATGGAGAGGGATAAATAAGTGGAGTGCAGAGAATTTTTTAGGGCAGTGAAAATATTCTGTATGTTACTATAATGATGGATACATGTCATTATACATTTGTCCAAACTCATAGGAGGTACAACACCAAGAGTGAACCCTAATGTAAATTATGGACTTTTGGTGATTATAGTGTGTCAATGTAGGTTTATCAATTGTAACAAATATACCATGGGGTGATGGAGTAGGGTGGAGGAAGATGTTGATAATTGGGAAGGCTATGATGCCTGTGTGGTGACAGGGGTTATATGAAAAATCTCTGTACCTTCCTCTCAATTTTGCTGTGAATCTACAACTGCTCTAAAAATATAACATCTCTTTAAAAAAATAAGTTAAATGGCTGTATATCATTCCATTGAAAGTAGTTATCATTTAATTTAACCAGTAGCATTGTTAGGTAGTAAGATGGTTTTTAATTGTGATGTTTTGTTTCTGATATCGGCAGGATAAGTTCCCAGATGGATACTCACACTGAAACAAATTAACGTGCTGATGACATATTCGAAAGCATCAAAGAGCTGGCAAGGAAGTAAGGAATATCCAGGTCAAACACTATGTGAAGACAGAAACCCAGAAGATCAAATACAAAGAAACAAACAACAATCTTAAAAGCAGCCATGGATAAAATGTAGCTTACTTTGATAGGAGCAACAGATTAAGAGCTATGTTTCCTAATTCAACAGTGGAAGAAAGAAGTCAGTGGAATAATTTCTCAGTGTGTAAAGCCGTATTCATAAGCATTTACTTTAGTAAGCATCTGATGCTGGCAAACTGTTCCAGTGTTTTTATCTGAAAATATCTTATCTTGCTGTTATTCTGGAAAGGTTATTTTCACTGGGTATAGAATTGTATGTTGATAGTGGTTTATTTTCTGGCACATTGATATTTCAATACCCACACACACACACTCTTACATGTATTTAGTTTTACCAGAAGGAACATAACCTCAGACAGAAGGTGTGAAATGAAAACAAGTGAGAAATTTCAAAATGGCAATTATGTGGGTAAATCAAAACGATAGACTATAAAACAACACATATGTCAGTCATTGGAGATAAAGGATTCAGTTTCCTACTGAAAAATACAAAAACTTCTTATTTGTGCAAATTTATGAGGCACATGAGAAATTTTGTTACATGTATATAATGCGTAGTGATAAAGTCAGGATATTCAGGGTATCTATCACCTCAGTACAATACATTTTTTTTTTTTTTTTGAGATGGAGTCTCGCTCTGTGGCCCAGGCTGGAGTGCAGTGGCGTGATCTCGGCTCACTGCAACCTCCGCCTCCTGAGTTCACGCCATTCTCCTGCCTCAGCCTCCCGAGTAGCTGGGACTACAGGTGCCTGCCACCACGCCCGGCTAACGTTTTTGTATTTTTAGTAGAGATGGGGTTTCACCGTGTTAGCCAGGATGGTCTCGATCTCCTGACCTCGTGATCCTCCCGCCTCAGCCTCCCAAAGTGCTGGGATTACAGGCGTGAGCCACCGTGCCTGGCAATACATTTTTGTTAAGTATAGTCATCCTACTCTGCTATCAAACATTGAATTTATTCCTTTAGAGCACATTAATTCCATGTATCCTCCTCATGACTATATGCAATTGTTTTAAATTGTTTAAATTTTAAAATGGTATACACAACAATACTTTGAAATTAAAATACAAAAAGGCCAGGCAAGGTGGCTCATGCCTGTAATCCCAGCACTTTGGGAGGACAAGCAGGGAGGATTGCTTGGGCCAGAAGTTTAAGACCAGCCTGGGCAACATAGCAAGACCCTTTTTCTACCAAATAAAAAAAAATTATAAAAATTAGCCAAGTGTAGTGGCACACGCCTGTAGTCCTAGCTACTTGGGAAGCTGAGGTGGGAGGACTGTTTGAGCCAAGGAGTTCAAAGCTGCAATGAGCTATGATTGTGCCACTGAACTCCAGCCTGAGCAACAGAGCCAGACTCTGACTCAAAAAAAAAAAAAAGTGACAATTGCATAGACGTCATAAAGGAAATAAACGGAGTTAACCTGTTCTAAGAACTTGTATTTTTCAGTAAAAAAAAAATATTAGTAATAAAGACTGGTACACGCATATCTCATATTATTTTCTATATTTGATACATTTTAAATATTTAATAATCAAAATAAAAGTTATAAAAATTAGTGTGAAGTATTCATTAACTTTAGACTTGTAGAAATTGAATGTGTTTAATTTTTTTCTTAGTATAAGTTGGAAAATTTTTCATATCAATACATAGAAATCATCCTCGTTATTCAAGTTGATAAATCATATTTTACTTATTCATGGGGTATATGTGAGTATTATATGCACAGACTGTGTAATAATTAAGTCAGGGTATTTGGGATATCCATCACCTGGGGCATTAATTATTTTTGTGTTTTTGGAACATTTCAAATCCTCTCTTACAGCGACTTTGTAATATACAATACATTGTTGCTAACTACCGTGACCATACTCTGCTATTAAACATTAGAACTTATTTCTTCTAACTGTATATTTGTACCCATTAACCAACTTCTCTTCACCCTCTTCTCCCACCCACATACCCTTCCCAGACTCTGGTATTTATCATTCTACTCACTACCTCCATGAGATCAACTTTTTTAGCTCTCACATATTAGTGATAACATATGGCATTTGTCTTTTTGTGCCTGGCTTATTTTACTTAACATAATGACATCCAGTTCCATTCATGTTGCTGAAAATGACAGGATTTCATTTTTTAATGACTACATGATATTCCATTGTGTACAATGCCACATTTTCTTTATTCACTTGTCCATTGATGAATACTTAGATTGATTCCACATCTTTGTTATTGTGAATAGTGCTCCAATACATATGCAAGTGCAGACATCCCTTCGGTATGCTGTTATTTTTCCCTTTGGGTAAATAGCCAGTAGTGGGATTGCTGGATCATATGGCAGTTCTATTTTTAGTTATTTGAGAAATCTTCATACTGTTTTCCATGGTGGTTATACTAATTTACATTCCCACCAACAGCGTATAAGGGTTCCCTTTTCTCTGCATCCTTACCAGCATCTGTTATTTTTTGTCTATCAATGTCCTTTGCCTATTTAAAAAAACAAACAGACAGAAAAAACAGGATCTTGCTGTGTCACCCAGGCTGGAGTGCAGTGGCACAATCTCTGCTCATTCCAACTTCCACCTCCCAGGCTCAAACAATTCTCCTGCCTCAGCCCCCAAGTAGCTGGACTACAGGAGCACACCACCATGCCCTGCTAATTTTTGCATTTTTTAGTAGAGATGGGTTTCACCGTGTCACTCAGGCTCATCTCGAATTCCTGGATTTAAGGGATCCTCCCGCCTTGGCCTCCTAAAGTGCTGGAATTATAGACATGGGCCACCACACCCAGACTGCCCACTTTTTAATGAGATTATTTGTTCTGGGGGCTTTTTGCTTTGTTTTGTTTTTGTTGTTGAGTTGTTTGAGTTCCATTATACGTTCTGGATATTAGTCCCTGGTTGGATGAATAGTTTGCAAATATTTTCTCCCATCCAACAGGTTGTCTCTTCACTCTGTTGATGGTTGCTGTTGCTGTGCAGAAGCTTTTTAGTTTAATATAGTCCCATTTGTCCATATTTGTTTCAGTTGTCTGTGCTTTTGAGGTCTTAGCCATAAAATATTTGCCTAGACCAATGTCCTAAAATGTTTCCTTATGTTTTCTTCTAGCAGTTTTACAGTTTTGAGTATATGTTTGAGTCTTTAATCCATCTTGAGTGGATTTTTTTATATGGTGAGAAACAGGTTCACTTTCACTCTTCTGCATATAGATATCCAGTCTTCCCAGCACCATTTACTGAAGAGGATGTCCTTTCCCCAATATATGTTCTCAGCACCATTATGAATATCAGTTGGCTGTAAATACGTGAATTTATTTCTGTGTTCTATATTCTGTTTCATTGGTCTGTGTGTCTGTTTTTATACCAAATCATGCTGTTTTGGTTCTTATAAGCGTGTAATATATTCTGAAGTCAGGTAATGTGATTCCTCCAGCTTAGTTCTTTCTTCCTTAGGATTGCTTTGGCTAGTTAGGCTTTTTTTTTTCTTCTTTTTTTTTGGTTCCATATAAATTTTAGAATTTTTTTTTAAATTTTGTGAAAAATGACATTGGTATTTTGATAGTGATTGTACTGAATCTGTAGATCACTTTGGGAAGCATGGTCATTTTATTGATATTAATTCTTCTGAGCCATGAGTGTGGGATGCCTTTCTATTTGTTTCTGTCCTCTTCAATTTCTTTCACAAGCGTTCTGTACTTTTCCTGGTAGAGATCTGTTACTTCCTTTGCTAAATGTATTTTTAGGTAATTTATTTTGGTAGCTGTTGTAAATGGGATTGCTGCCTTTTTTTTTTTTCTTTTGAGACAGATTCTTGCTCTGTTGCCCAGGCTAGAGTGCAGTGGCTCAATCTCAGCTCACTACAACCTCTGCCTCCTGGGTTCGAGCAATTCTCCTGCCTCAGCCTCCTGAGTAGCTGGGATTACAGGCACGTGCCACCACACCCAGCTAATTTTTGTATTTTTAGTAGAGATGGGGTTTCACTATGTTGGCCAGGCTGGTCTTGAACTCCTGACCTCAAGCGATCCTCCTGCCTCTGCTGTCCCAAAGTGCTGGTGTGAGCCACTGTGCCTGGTTGGGATTGTTTTCTTGATTTCTTTCTCAGCTAGTGCATTATTGGCATAGAAAAGCTACTGATTTTTGTATGTTGATCTTGTATCCTGCAACTTTATGGAATTTGATGGTCATATCTATGAGTTTTTTGGTGATGTCTAGGTTTTTCTAGATATAAGGTTATATCATCAGCAAGAAGGGATAATTTGACTTCCTCTTTTCCAATTGGTATACCTTTTTCTTTCTTTCTTTTGCCTGATTGCTCTGGCTAGGACTTTCAGTACTATTTTGAATAAGAGTGATGAAAGCGGGCATCCTTGTGTTGTTCCAGTTCCCAGAGGAAAGGCTTTCTGCTTTTCTTCATTCAGTATCATGTTACTTGCAGATTTGTCATATATGGCCTTTATTATGTTGTGGTATGCTCCTTTTATGCCTAGTTTGAGGTGGGTCATTAGATTGTTTATTTGAAATCTTTTTACTTTCTTGATGTGGGTGCTTATTGCTATAAACTTCCCTCTTAGCACTGCTTTTGCTATACCTCCTTTCAAGAAATGTTTTAATTTCCTCCTTAATTTCTTCCTTAACCCAATGGTCTTTCAGGAACATGTTTAATTTCTATGTATTTTTAGTTTCCAAAGTTCCTCGTTATTGATTTCTATTTTTATTCCATTGATGTCTGAATAAATACTTGATATAATTTTGATATTTTTAAGTTTGTAGAGATTTATTTTATGTCCTAACATACAGTCTGTCCTGGAAAATGTTTTACATGCCAATGAGAAGAATATGTATTCCATTAACTGTTGGGTGAAATGTTCTGCAAATGTCTGTTAGGTCTATTTAGTCTAAAGTGCAGTTTAAATCTAATGTTTCTTTGTTAATTTTCTGTCTAGATTCTGTTTAATGCTGACAGCGGGATGTCAAAGTCCCCACCTATTAGTGTATTAGAGTCTATCTCTCCCTTTAAAACAAATAATATTTGCTTTATATATCTGGGTGCTGCAGGACTGGGTACATATGTGTTTAGAATTGTTATATCCTCTTCCTAATTGATTCTTTCTCATTATATAATGACCTTTTTTATTGTTTTTTTTTGTTACTGTTTTTGACTTAAAGTCTGTTTAATATGATTTAAGTATAGCTACTCCTGCTTGCTTTTGGTTTTCATTTGCATGGAATATCTGTTTCCATCCCTTTACTCTCAGTCTATGTGTGTCTTTACAGGTGAGATGAATTTCTTGTAGGCAGCATATACTTGGGTCATATTTTTTAAAAATCCATTCACCCAGTCTATATCTTGTAAGTGGAAAGCTTAATCCATTTACATTCAAAGTTATTATTGATATATGAGGATTTATCCCTGCAATTTTATTCAATGAAATGTGAATTGGCCAGGCGCGGTGGCTCAAGCCTGTAATCCCAGCACTTTGGGAGGCCGAGGCGGGTGGATCACGAGGTCAGGAGATCGAGACCATCCTGGCTAACACGGTGAAACCCCGTCTCTACTAAAAAATACAAAAAAATTAGCCGGGCGTGTTGGTGGGCGCCTGTGGTCCCAGCTACTCGGGAGGCTGAGGCAGGAGAATGGCGTGAACCCAGGAGATGGAGGTTGCAGTGAGCCGAGATCGCGCCACCGCACTCCAGCCTGGGGGACAGAGAAAGACTCCGTCTCAAAAAAAAAAAAAAAAAAAAAAAAAAAAAAAAAAAAAAGAAATGTGAATTGTATCTCAATAAAACTGTTATTAGAAGCACAATAAGATACCATTCTGTACCCTATATTAGCAAAAATGAAAATGTTTGACAATTTCACTTACTGATGAGGATACGGTACAAATGAAATTCTCATAGACTGAAATGTAAATTAGCAAAATCACTTTGGAAAACAGTTTATGTTTGTATTGTCTAGAAAAGTTGAACATATGCTAATCTAGTAGTTCTACTTCTATGATTATACCCAAGAGAAATTCTTGCATATGTGTAGCAGTAAACGTGAATAAGTATGCTTTAGAAGCATTGCTCATAATAGCCAAAAAAGATAACCAAATATTCATTAAAGTAGAATGCATGAGTATCATACAGCAGTAGAAATGAATGAACTGAAACTACACACATTGACATGGAGAATCTCAAAGACAATGTAGAGCAAAAGAAGCAAATTATACACAATCACAGACAGCATGTTTGCATTTATATTAACTTCAAAAGCAGACAAAACTAAACATTATATCTTGGAGAGATATATTCAAACATGGTAAAACTTCAAAAGAATGACAAAGAAAAGATTTTCAAACATTAGCCCAATTGTTAGTCCTGGCAGGGAAGAGAGGCATAATATTGGGAAAGAACATATGGAGAGCAATGTTTTACTTGTTATCTTGGATGGTGGCTACACAATCACTTACTTTGTTACTGAGAGATGAAGCCAGCTGGACTTCCTGGGTCAAGTGGGGACTTGGAGAACTTTTGTGTCTAGCTAAAGGGTTGTAAATGCACCAATCAGCACTCTGTAAAAACGCACCAATCAGCACTCTGTGTCTAGCTAAAGGATTGTAAATGCACCAATCAGCGCTCTGTAAAAATGCACCAATCAGTGCTCTGTGTCTAGCTAAAGGATTATAAACGCACCAATCAGCACTCTGTAAAATGGACCAATCAGTGCTCTGTAAAATGGACCAATCAGCAGGAAGTGGGCAGGGACAAATAAGGGAATAAAAGCTGGCCATCCCAGCCAGCAGCAGCAACCCTCTTGTGTCCCCTTCCACGCTGTGGGAGCTTTGTTCTTTTGCTTTTCACAACAAATCTGGCTGCTGCTCACTCTTTGGGTCTGTGCCACCTTTAAGAGCTGTAACACTCATCACGAAGGTCTGTGGCTTCATTCTTGAAGTCAGCGAGACCAAGAACCCACTGGAAGGAACTAACTCTGGACACATCTTGGCGACCACGAAGGGACTATTGCCAAGCAGTGAGTACCACTGGACCTCTTTCACTTGCTATTCTGTCCTATTTTTCCTTAGAATTCAGGGGCTAAACACCGGGCACCTGTCAACCAGTTAAAAGCAACTAGTGTGGCCGTTGGACTAAAGACATGGGTGTCAGGCTTTCTGGGAAGGGCTCTCTAACAACCCCTGACTCTTCAGAGTTGGGAGCATTGGTTTTCCTGGAACCAGATTCCGCTTTTCCTGTACTTCTGGGCTGAACCAAGCGTTGACAGAGAAGAAAGCCATTCAGCTCCCGGGTTCCTGACAAAAAGTTGGTTGTTGGTTGACCCTGTAGTCATGAGCGGAACTCTCAAAGTCACATCACCCAAGTGAGACTCACCCATCTATCCTATCTATCCTGACCCTTGCCTCCTGGGTCCTAATGCCTGTCAGACAAACTTCCTCCCACCTCTCTTCTCTGAGGCTAGTCCCACTTCTAAAAACAACTCCCAGTTTCTGGTGCTTTTCTAGTTTCTCCTATAAGAACAATTTCTAGTATAAACTTCAGGACTCTGTTCCCCTCTTTAGGAACTCGGGCTCACCAATCAGAAAGACATAATTTTTGCCCAAAGCCCTGTCGGGAGCTGGTGGGGGACTATCTGGAACTTTAGGATCCCTCCTCAGACTAGCAGGCCTAACAAAAGCTATTCCTGAAACTAGGATATTGAGAGCCTCAGAAATTATATCCTTCCTGTTCATATGATGAGAAATGAGGACAAAAGACACTCTTCCAACCCTGGAGATCACTTCCCTCCCTCAGGGTATGGCCCTCCACTTAATTTTTGGGGCATAACATCTTTATAGACAGGGGTAAGGTCCCAATACTAACAGGAGAACACTAAGGACTCTAACAGGTTTTCGAGAATGCGTTGGTAAGGGCCACTAAATCTGATCTTCCTCAGTCCTTTTTGTGGTCTAAAAGGAAAATTAGGGTTTCTGCTGCTGTGTTGGTGAGTGCAACTATTCCGATGAGCAGGGTTCAGGGACCGTTGTGGGTTCTTGGGCAAGAGGGGTTTCTGCTGCTGCATTGGTGAGCACAACTATTCCAATCAGCAGGGTCCAGGGACTGTTGCAGGTTCCTGGGCAGGAGGGGTTTCTGCTGCTGCATTGGTGAGTGCAACTATTCTGATTAGCAGGGTCCAGGGACCATTGTGGGTTCTTGGGCAAGAGGGGTTTCTGCTGCTGCATTGGTGAGTGCAACTATTCCGATGAGCAGGGTCCAGGGACTCTGCAGTTTCTTGGGCAAGAGAGGTTTCTGCTGCTGCATCGGTGAGTGCAACTTTTCTGATCAGCAGGGTCCAGGGACCGTTGCGGGTTCTTGGGCAAGAGGGGTAAACAAACAAACCAAAACCATGGGCGGGTTTTCTTTCAGATGGGAAACACTCTGGCATCAATAGGCTTACCCTTCAAATGCATCCTAAGCCATTGGGACCAATTTGACCCACAAACCCTGAAAAAGAAGTGGCTCATTTTTTTCCGCACTATGGCCTGGCCCCAATATTTTCTCTCTGATGGGGAAAACGGCCACCTGAGGGAAGTACAAATTACAATACTATCCTGTAGCTTGACCTTTTCTGTAAGATGGAAGGCAAATGGAGTGAAATACCTTATGTCCAAGCTTTATTTTCAAGGAAGGAGAATCCACAACTATGCAAAGCTTCAATTTACATCCCATAGGAGGACCTTTCAACTTGCCCCCATATCCTAGCCTCCCTGTAGCTCCCCTTCCTATTAATGATAAACCTCCTCTAACCTCCCCCACCCAGAAGGAAACAAGCAAAGAAATCTCCAAGGGACCACAAAACACCCTTGGCTGTCAGTTATGTCCCCTTCAATCTGTAGGTGGAGGGGAATTTGGTCCAACCGGGGTACATGTCCCCTTCTCCCTCTCTGATTTAAAGCAGATCAAGGTAGATCTGGGGAAGTTTTCAGATGATCCTGATAGGTATATAGATGTCCTACAGGGTCTAGGGCAAACCTTCGACCCTCAATGGGAGAGATGTCATGCTATTGTTAGATCAAACCCTGGCCTTTAATAAAAAGAATGTGGCTTTAGCTGCAGCCCAAGAGTTTGGAGATACCTGGTATCTTAGTCAAGTAAATGATAGAATGACAGCCAAAGAAAGGGATGAATTCCCTACTGGTCAGCAAGCCGTCCCCAGTATGGATCCCCACTGGGACCTCGACTCAGATCATGGGGACTGGAGTCGCAAACATCTGTTGGCCTGTGTTCTAGAAGGACTAAGGAGAATTAGGAAAAGCCCATGAATTATTCAATGATGTCCACCATAACTCAGGGAAAGGAAGAAAATCCTTCTGCCTTCCTCGAGAGGCTACAGGAGGCCTTAAGAAAATATACTCCCCTGTCACCTGACTCACTGAAGGGTCAATTAATCCTAAAAGAGAAGTTTGTTACCCAATCAGCTGCAGATATCAGGAGAAAGCTCCAAAAGCAAGCCCTGGGCCCTGAACAAAATCTGGAGGCATTATTAAACCTCGCAACCTAGGTATTCTACAATAGGGACCAAGAGGAACAGGCTGAAAAGGAAAAGTGAGATCAGAGAAAGGCTGCAGCCTTAGTCATGGCCCTCAGACAAACAAACCTTGGTGGTTCAGAGAGGACAGAATATGGAGCAGGCCAATCACCTGGTAGGGCTTGTTATCAGTGTGGTTTGCAAGGACACCTTAAAAAAGATTGTCCAACAAGAAACAAGCTGCCTCCTCACCCATGTCCACTATGCTGAGGCAATCACTGGAAGGCACACTGCCCCAGAGAATAAAGGTTCTCTGGGCCAGAAGCCCCCAACGAGATGATCCAACAACAAGACTGAGGGTGCCTGGGGCAAGCACCAGCTCATGTCATCACCCTCACTGAGCCCTGGGTAAGTTTAACCATTGAGGGCCAGGAAATTGACTTCCTCCTGGACACTGGTGCAGCTTTCTCAGTGTTAATCTCCTGTCCTGGACAGCTGTCCTCAAGGTCCGTTAGCATCCAAGGAATCCTGGGATGGCCTGTAACCAGGTATTTCTCTCACTTCTTCAGTTGTAACTGGGAGACTTTGCTCTTTTCACATGCCTTTCTTGCTATGCCTGAAAGTCCCACACTCTTATTAAGGAGGGACATATTAGCCGAAGCTGGAGCTATTATCTACATGACTGTGGGGGACAAGTTACCCATTTGTTGTCCCGTTCTTGAGGAGGGAATCAACCCTGAAGTCTGGGCACTGGAAGGAACAAACTCAAGCTCCAGCCTTAAGCCTTCCCACAGGACAAAACTTCTCTTTATACGTCACAGACAGAGCAGGAATAGCTCTTGGAGTCCTTACTCAGACTCTGCCAGCTTTAAGAGCTGTAACACTCACCATGAAGGTCCGTGGCTTCATTCTTGAAGTCAGTGAGACCAAGAACCCACTGGAAGGACTGAACTCTGGACACATTACTACTCTTTAAAATGAACTCAAATGTGGTGTGCATGCTTCTGTATATGAGGTATATTTCACAATGAAATGCAACATTTGTTAAGTGAGTCTCCTGGTATGTAAATCTTGGCATATATCTGATTATTTCATTAGGCTAATTTCTTAGATGTTGAAAAACTGGGTCAAAAGATGTTAACATTTTCAAGGCTCTTACTTGCCAAATTACCATTTAGAAAGATTGTACCCATTTCCCTTCCCAGTAACAATGCATCAGAGCTCCTGGCCACATTGCTTGGGAAAGTCATCTACCCTTGCTCTTCCCATGTGCAGCTACCTCCCCCTTACTCCTTAACCCACTGTATTCTGATTCTGGCTTCCAACCAAAATCTGTGTGTGTGTGTGTGTGTGTGTGTGTGTGTGTGTGTGTGTGTGTGTGTCTTTTAGGCTATCAATATCCTCCTATTTATGAAATTTGATGACCACGTTTTTTCTCCAATGATTTAGGAGATATGTTAGCCCTAAAGAGTTTTCCAGATGACTAATATCATCTATAATGTATGGCTTTTAACTTTTTTTGTTCTTAGATCATAATTGGCTCTCAGTTCTTGGAGAATCTTCCTATGGCTTCCCAAAAATTACATCAATTCCCAAGGGAAAAAATAGTAGATAGTAGATAGGTTTAAATAGTAGATAGAATTCTTCTCCTCTTTCATCATCATCATCATGAATAATCATCACTTACTCATTAGTCAGCTTCATGAATCTTGGCTATATTCATTGACAGGCAATTTTTAAGTACGGTGGTAGCTAGTCTGCAAAAATGGGCCCCAGTGCACCAGGTATCCTGAGAGTCACACTCTTGTATAGTTCCCTTCCACGTGGAATCTGGCCTCGCTCTATAACTTGCTTTCATCAAAGGTATGTGGCAGAAATGATGTGCCAGTTCCAGCAATATTCCTTGATAGGACCTGGCACCTTCTGCTTTTGTGCTGTTGGTAATTGTTGGTCACAATAGAAGAAGTTTAGCTACCCTTTTGGAGAAACCACATGGAGATACCATGTGGAGAAGCCATGTGGAGAGGGAGAGGTCTTGAGATTACACGGAGAAAGAGAATCCCAGCCACCTCGCATCCAACTAGATCTAGATCTAGCCTTCTAGCCATCCCTACCAAATCACCAGACATGTGAGTGAAGCCATTTTGAATGTTCTAGCCTAGCCACCGCCTGACTGCAACTGCATGAGAAACTGAAAGACAGACTAGCAGAAGAATCATCCAGCTGAAGCCAGCCAAATTAGAGATTTGTGTGAGTTGACAATAAATTGTTTTCAGCCACCAAGTTTTGAGGTGTTTTGTTACATAGGAATGGAGAATGGAAAAAATTCCCTTCAATATTGTTCTTCATATTTAACTGTTGGGATATGGCAAAGATTTTGTTTGATCAGAAGTAAAGCTTGAGATTCTTACAGCCTGGATTAAGTACATCTCTCTGCAGAAAAGGAAGGTGTTCTAGAAAACAATCATGAGGGGTTACATTATATAAAGGAGTAACATCTGTACAAAAACCTGTAGGATGCAAGAGACCCAGATATGTGAGCTGGAGAAAGGGCATCTCAGATACAGTGCAAAGACTCTGAGATGAGAAAAAGCTTAGTGCACTCTGAGAATGGAGACAACCACCTATAGGAGCAAAGCCATGGAGGCAGAGGGAGCCCAGCTTTATTGGTTCCCTCATGGTAAAGCCTGAGACTTAGATCCTCGATTCCTTTTCTGAGATTAGTCAGTGACAGTAATCTCTTCACTTCCACTGGGAATGGAAAAAGATTGGAGTGTCTGAAGAGTTTAAGTAACATGATGAAGGATATAGATTAGAAAAACAATGGTCAAGTAAACCTACTTCTGAACTGGCTTCTACCCCATACCAATAGTATGTCCTCAATAGACACCTTCTCCCTTATATCCGTTGGGGTAAAGTACAATAAATAAAAACTTCTATAGGTATTTCAAGCATTTGGGTATTTGATGCAGGGAGTTGGGTGCTTATAGAATCAATGGAAGCAACCACAGTGTTCCTCAGAAGGTGAATGGATAAATAAACTACAATACATGCAGACAGTGGAATATTATTCAATCCTAAAAAGAAATGAACTATTGGCTGAGTGCAGTGGCTTAGGCCTGTAATCTCAGCATTTTGGGAGGCTGAGCTGGGCAGATCACTTGCACTCAGGAGTTCGAGACCAGCCTGAGCAACATGGTGAAATGCCATCTCTACCAAAAATACAAAAAATCAGTCAGGTGTGGGGGCATGCACCTGTGGTCCCGGCTGCTTGGGAGGCTGAAGTGGGAGGACTGCTTGAACTTGGGAGGCAGAGGCTACGGTGAGCCGAGATCACACCACTGCACTTCAGCCTAGGTGACAGAGTGAGACCCCATCTCAGAAAAAAATAAAGAAAAAAAAAGGAAATGAACTATCAAGTCATGAAAAGACATGGAGTAAGCTTAAATACTTAAATGTATATTATTAAGGAAAAAGCCAGTCTGGAAAGACTATATATTATAGATTCCAACTATATGACATTTTTGAAAAGGCAGCGCTATGGCGACAGTAAAAAGGTCAGTGGTTGGCAGAGCCGGGGTTAAGGGGAGATGAGGAATGAAGGCAAAGAGGATCTTTAGGGCAATGACACCATTCTATATGATACTATAATGGTGAATATGTGTCATTATACATTTATCCAAACCTACCAAATGTACAACACTAAGAGTGAACTCTCATGTAAACTAGGAACTTTGGGTGATAATGAGGTATCAGTGTAGGTTCAATTATAAAAAATATACCATTCCGGTAGGGGATATTGGTTGTGGAAGAGGCTGTGCCTGTGTCGGGGGGAGGGAGTATATGATAAATCTTTGCGCTTTACAATCAGTTTTACTTTGAACCTAAAACTGCTCTAGAAAAATAAAGTCTATTAAAAAACAAAACAAAGCAAAAATCAGGCATCAGCTGGGCCTTCAGAAATGACTCCCAAAACAACTTGCTGAACTGGCTCGTCAGGGTGTGTTCTCTCTGCCACTGCCAGGAAGGTGAGGAATCAGGAAACCACTGCTGGAAAGATCAAGCCCCAGAACACATGACTGTAGCTATGAGATTCAGAGATCAGGAAGCTGTCACCCCCAAAACTCAAAATTTGTACAACTCTTGAAGTTGGAGACAACACTCTGGAATGCTGCTGCATAAAACTCAAAGTCTCCACGGCCTATGTTGCCAGAAGAAAACATCTAAAATCAGCAAGAGGGTGGCCTCTGCCTTATTTCTGCCTTTCACATCTCCCAACAATGCATGTAAGGGGCAGAACTTAATTTGTATGCAGAATTACGACAGCAAAGGACCCTAGAAACTGTAGCATTAGCTTTCCAGCCTCTGCAGTGTGGGAAAGCACAACAGAAGGAATTGATGCCCAGTGCCGTTTTGCTACACCCTTCGTAGACCTGACTATCCACACTCCAGCCCCTGGAGTGCATGGGGGTGAAGCTGCACTACTGAGGCTTCTATCACTACCAGGTTTTCTGTCCACAAAAATCAAGAGACTTCTCAAAAGGTGAAGGCAGAAACCTTCTGCTGTCTCTGGTTAAATGTACCTTGTCAGGCCAGTCCTCTCACTCTCTCCCAGTCGTGTTGTGGTGCCATGAGAATGGACTTCACAGACCTCTAACTACAGGTTGTTAATTGACCAAAGGCCCCAACTGCTGTGCTATGAAGGCCTTCCCGGCTTCTGATAGGCTGCTCACAGCCAATGACTGGGAGCAGCAGAGACACAAATGCAGCCTGTTCCGGGAGACATGGGACTCCTCTGATGGCCAGCTTTGGCTCGAGAACTCCCTGGCAGCCTTTCCCTAATCTATACAGGGTAGTCTAGGATACTTCACTCAAACTTCCTTCCCTTTCTCCTTCTCTCAGAGTCAGACCTGCATCACAGTCCAATGGTTTTCCCAGCCTTCTCCAGGCCCTTCTTATTTTCTCTCACAGACATTTCTCCTAATAAAAATCCTTGCACACTGAACTCCAGGTGTCTGCTCCTTGGGAAACCTGAACTAGTACATGTACCTTGTTTATTTCAGACTTAAATCTTTGCTCTCTGCTCCTGCCTTTGTGCCCTCCTGCAATATCCTGCAACATTCTCTCCACCTATTCAATCCTATCCATATTTTGGGGCCCGTACTAATCCTACCTCTTCCGTGAAGTCTTCCTTGAGTACCACTGTTTACACAGGCCGTGGACCAAACTTCCTCTTCCTCCCAGCCTCAGCTATTTTCAAAGGTCTTCTCTTGTCTTCTGTTTCAAGGATTTTGAGCATATATTTAGCTCCCCTAACATGCGAGGGCAATGAGTAGGTCATACATTTCCTTAGAAACTTCCAAAGTGCTTTTTAATGGAAGAGAGGAGAGAATACGGTAGTTCTATTTAAATCTTTATTGAAATGATTAAATAGATTGTAATTTCAGAAATGAAAATTCTAGCAACAAATAGAAGCTGTTTTCTACCCAGTAAACTAGCTAAGATCTTTAAAGGCACTGGACAATGAGTCCCCCTCATTAACCTTCAGTGAGTACGTAAGATGATATAAACTGACCTGAAGCCAACTCTAAAATAAATAGCAGAAGCCTAAAAATGTACTTTTTCCTTAACTCAACTATTTTATTTCTAGGACTATATCCCAAGGGAACCTTTAAGTTACAAAGACTGTCATATCAGGATAGCAGAGGTAGAGCTAGAAGCAGGTACTTTCTATGGATGGGCATCTACATTGAGGATACAGATCCATAGGAGATGGGTCACACACAAATAAGCTGCTGCTGCTGCTGCTGCTACTGCCCTTCCTCCCTTCCCTCCTCCTCCTTCTCCTTCTCTTCCATGGTTAAGCTGTAATTTCTCTTCCATTCATTCCTAGACCCACTGGGGAGAAACAGAGACAACCCCTAGCCAAAGAGGAGAACTAAGGGTTGTAGTATTTTCCCACTCCAGGCAAGACTCTGGGTGTGCAGATGGTAGAGAATGGTGGGATGGGATAGTTATGATAGCCTGTAGGTCTTTAAAGAAGTGGAGTCCTCCCTCATCAAGTCAGGGGAGGAACCAGACCCTACTGGTGTCAGCAGCACAGACTGAGTGCCTGTCCTCAGTGCTGCCCTAGAGCATAGCCACTGGGCTCCCTCTTTTATGGAGTCAGGCATTCAGAGGCCAGGCTGCCCAGGCATAAGCATCCACTAAAGCTTCAAAAGTTATATGGCTAAATGCCAACCACACTCTTATGTTTCAAACCCAGCATGGGCATCTTAAATCAAAGTGCTGTATTATCATTAATCTGTATCAGAAAATTTCATATTTAAAGTCTACTGTCTCCAGTACTTTAGAAGACAATATGGTGACCAAAGAAAAAAGTCTTATTAACAAATGGCATGTATGCGGGGCTTCAGGCCCCTAAAAGGGGATTATCCTGGCAATCCCTTACTAAGACATTGAGCTTATTTGCTCAAACATGGGTCTCGTAAGATGTAATAAGAATTCGTTTTTTATTTATTTATTTATTCACCCATTTGACAAGTACTTGCTAAGTGCCCTCTGTGCACCAGGCACTATTCTAAGCACTAGAGAATAAGACAACTTCCTACTCTCAGCAGGTGCAGAGACAGACGATAAGCTAAATAATAAATAACCTCATCTTGGTGAATAGTAAGTATTATAAAGAAAGTAAGACTAGAATAATCTAATAGAAAGTGACCGTGGAGTAACATGACTTATATGAATCAGGGACTCAGAGCCCTTCTACAGAGAAAATATTTGACGAGAAGGAGCCAGGCATGGACAGGGCTGGGGAAGAATGGTCAAGCAAAGGCTTGAGATTTTTTTTCCTTCTTCCTTATACTTGTTGGCATTTTATGACTTCTAATTATTAAGCATGCATTACTTTCCTAAGAAGGAAAAAATTATAATAAAAAACAGAAGAAAAAAATTGCTGAATTAAATCCCCAGTATAATTTTTTTGAGAGATCAATTCTTGCCTGGTGTGGTGGCTCACACCTGTAATCCCAGCACTCTGGGAGGCTGAGGCAGGTGGATCACCTGATGTCAGGAGTTTGAGACCAGCCTGGCCAACATGGCGAAACCCTGTCTCTATTAAAAATACAAAAATTGGCAGAGCGTGGTGGCAGATACCTGTAATCCCAGCTACTTGGGAGGCAAAGGCAGGAGAATCACTTCAACCCAAGAGGAGGAGGTTGTAGTGAGCTGAGACTACCCCACTGCACTCCAGCCTGGGCGACAGAGCAAGACTCCGTCTCAAAAAAAAGAGATAAATTCTCATTTCTTGTGAGGCAGGGTTCTGTCTGAGATTAGGTGGGTTCTAAACATCCTTGATATCAAATGAGATGGTGAGTTCTTGTCCTCAAACTTTGGCTTGGCTGTGCTTTTTCTCACCCCAAAGAACAAAGTGCTCTTCCTTCTCACATGACTTAGCGCCACAATGTTCTATTTCAGTCGATACATAGCACGAGTCTATAAATTTTCTCCCAAATCATCAGGGTTCTCTCTATATAGCATCTTACTGGTCAGAAAGCCCTTCTGATCCCTGAAAAGAAAGCACTTCCTCACAGAGAAAAAGTCACACATTCAGAAGGTAACAGCTCATAGCTTCACTACTCCCATTGAGTGATGTACCAAGCCCCTTATCTGGTACTTGGGTACCAGGTGGTACATGGTCCTGCAGGGATGAGCAGACACCATTCTAGGTTTTTCTGGCCTGTATGACAAGGTCCTGCCATGTGAGCTATCAAGAACACTCATTTGTGCCCCATAAATATATATACCTACAATGTACCCACAGAAAATAAAAAGAAAATTTAAAAATAAAAAAATTGTAATAATTTTAAAAGAACATTTCATTTATAGCATGCTTCTAAAAATCACATTTCACCTCCTTCCACCCTTGTCTTGTTTATAGCTTCCGATTGCTTATTTACTGCTTCAAGAGGTAACCAAATTATAAGCAACCTTGAAGTGAAACCAAATGGTCCTTCTCACCCATACTTAAGCCAGACAACACTCTGCAGGCTGGCCTAGCACAAGGCTCAGTGTCCCCAACTTTGTCAGATCAGAGCAGCGGTTCTGCTCCAACTAATGTACTCTGCCCCATCGATGCTTCCTTAATCTGAAACTCCTGTACTGGAGGCCCCAGAAGGGTTCTTGGGAACCAAATGGCAACACGGGAGCAACTTCACTCATTTAAATTGGTGTACGAAATTTTAGGTTCTATTTTGTATCTATGCATATGTGTACCGAGTTATGATATAAAATGTTTCTCTGGAGCCAAGGTCAAAAATTTTTTAAAGCCACTGATTTAGAGGCTGAGCACAAAAAATAATCTTCATCTTTTTTATGTCAGCCTTTCCTATTCTTAGTGAGAACAGGTAGTGGGTGTATTAGTCCGTCCTCACACTGCTGTGAAGAAATACCTGAGACTGGGTATTTATAAAGAAAAGAGGTTTAATTTGCTCACGGCTCTGCAGGCTGTACAGGAAGCATAGTGGCTTCTGCTTCAGGGGAGGCCTCAGGAAGCTTCCAATCATGGCAGAAGGCAAAGGGGGAGCAAGACGTCTCACAAGGAGGGAGCAGGAATGAGAGAGAGCGAGGGTAGGTGCTGCACACTTTTAAACAACCAGATCTCATGAGAACTCACCCACTATCATGAGAACAGTATCAAGGGAATGCTGCTAAACCATCCAGGAGACATTCACCCCCATGATCCAACCACCTCCCATCAGGCGCCACCTCCAACACTGGGAACTACAATTTGACATGAGATTGGGTGGGTGGGGAGACAGATCCAAACCTTATCCTTGGGTATGCAAGTTTAGAGACCAAAGCTCAGAGAAGCTAGCAGAGGACAGGTCAAAGGGGCATTGGCAGTAAAAAAAAAAATAATTTTGAGGATTTTGAGGAGAAATGTGTCTTATGGGAGTGTTTTGAGTAAAAATATCACATTCTTCATCTGCCTTCTCAAAAGCCTTTTCCGGCTGGGCCCGGTGGCTCAACCTGTAATCCTAGCACTTTAGGAGACTGAGGTGGGAGGATCACCTGAGGTCAGGAGTTCGAGACTAGCCTGGCCAACATGGTGAAACCCCCGCCTCTACTAAAAATACAAAAAATTAGCCGGGCGTGGTGGCGGGCGCCTGTGATCCCAGCTACTTGGGAGGCTGAGGCAGGAGAATTGCTTGAACCCGGAAGACGGAGGTTGCAGTGAGCCGAGGTCACGCTACTGCCCTCTAATGTGTGCGACAGAGCAAGACTCTGTCTCAAAAAGCCTTTTCCAGTTAAATCTGCACTGCTCACCCGTGCCTCATATGAGTAGATCCTTTACAGTACATGCAATGCGGTGCTTACACCAGACCATTTTGATCTTCAAAATAAGCCAGTGAGGTTATCCAGATGGCTATTGTTTCCCCAGCTTCCTAGGTAAGGAAGTGCAAGACAAGGCACATATGGCTTGCTGAGGGTGACACCACTCACAATAAGTGGCAGAGCTGTCCTCAAGCCCAGATACCGTGACCCCAAGACTGAAGTTACCATGACTCAGGTCAAGCAAGAAATCTCATTATTGAGATTGGGCCTTTGCTTATTCGTTGAAAACTCAACAGTTTTCTTAGGCCTACACCTCAAATCAATGCTTATATATAGATCTTCTGCATTTTTTTCCTGACAGCCTGAATAACAAGTTTCCCTCCCTCCTATAATATCTAATAGAACAATAAAAATGACGCCTCACTTGTTTTTATGTATTTCTAGTTCAGGTTATTTTGCTTTATTTTACATAATCTTTTAAGCCACTTTATATATACATGGATAGATCCGTTTTTAAACTTTTTTTCTGCTTGAAAACAATTTGTAGAGAATTTTCATATATGTAATCTCAACTGATTATCAAAGCAAACTGAGTTAAAGCAGATTTCTTTACCCATGTTTGAAACTGAATCTTAGGGAACAAACTGAGCCACAAGGAAGTTAAACTGACATGCTCAGGGTCACAACTACATAATTTGTAGCAAAGATAGAACTAGAATCTTACTTCTGATTCTCCCTTCAACCTTCTTCCGCTGGACCAAACTAGAGCATAATACATGAGTTTAAATATCCGGGTTTGATTCTCGGTCCTGCTTTCATTTTCCACACTGGCTAAAACGGAACTAATGAAGAAAGCAGAGTGTTATGTTGAAAAAAAAAAAAAAAAGATCTTGTAGGACAGCAAAGAAAACCTAGGTTCTCCCAGGGAGCCAGGACCACTGTCACACAGGTGAATTCCATAAATGCATGTAAAAGCAGGGAGGAGTAAAGAGATGGCTATCTAAGCCTCTGTTTGCTCTCCTGTCCCTGGAGGTATTCCCTCTCACCACTTCATTCTACAGAGCTTCGGGAGGCTGGAGACTGCACACTGCCAGGACAGAAATTTAACAGAAGCTGGTGGACGCCTCCCTATACCTGAGAGTGCTCTCTAGGTCACATGGCCTTTCTTCTCTATTGATAAGATTTGTACCCCATCCAGGTCAGTAGCAGCTCTCTGGGGTGGAAACAATGAGGAAAGTTATGCTGAATGGAGAGCTGGCTTTTAGGATATGCAGCCATTATCAACTGGAACGCTACTGGGTACAATGATTCCTAAAGGAATTACTTTCAACTCTGCAATACTTAATCTGAAATAAATGGCAGGGAGTTAACTTTATTTTTGAATTAAAATTGCAGCTTTTAATTCAATTGAAATTGTGCTGGAAGCCTTAAATAAGCACCAGATATTATTATAACTGACTGACGTACAACCCCAGGTTCTGAAAAACACAAATTTGGATAATTCAGAATAAAATATTATAGGTTTACTTTTAAAGAAGGCATGACTTGAAATATTCAGTCCTTCATAGATGAAAAGGAAACTCACAGCCTCTCAGCAGCAGGACATGCAGGCCGAGCTTTTATTCTAGTCCTGAGAGTTATTCATGCAAGGAGCCACACAGAGAATTTCCCTTTGATCAATACGATGGATTTGTAAGATGTCTGACTGAGGTTGGGTTGTGGCCAAGAGACAGAACTTTTCTGTGCAAAACACTAGTGCATGCAGAGACTGAATATATGGCTTGACTTGGAAATATAAAACGAGGATAAATGTTTTCTAAGGTATGAATTTACATTTTATTTATGATTCTGCTTTGATGCTAAATTATATCAGTAATTAGAGCTTCACATCCTCACACAGCTACATATACAGAAAAAAATTCTTGGCCCACCTTCCATGGAATCTCAGGGACAAAAGTCTGGAAGCTTTGGGTTTTTTAATGGAGAAGGGAATGCTATCAGGCATGTGTACGGCAAAAGCAAATCGTTTAAACATGTCTCGGGTTGTGCAATGGGATTTGGCATCATTGCAATTAAATAATATATTCTGTGAATTTGCCCAAAACCATCCTCCACACTGTCTTGTATACTTGCCAGCACACAAAATGAAGGGACTCTCCACTGCGACAATGATGTCTTCTCTATCTTTAGCCATTACTTTATTCAGTAGTCCAACAAATACATTTCAAACACAACTGTGGCCCAGGTATTAGGATAGGTAGGTAGGGGTAGAGAAGAGAGCAATAGAAGGCACAGTCCTTGCCTTTTTGGATTTGAGAGTCATGTCTTGTTTTTTATAAGGGTTTTGCTTTTTTCTGAATATGAAAATAAGAAATGATCCTTGTAGAAAAATTGAATATTATTTTCTAATATTAATCCTGCACTAAATGTGCTAAATACTCTGTACACACGATCTTATTTAATCCTTATAATAACCCTATAAAGAACATAATAGTACTATCCACACTTTATAGATGAATGCTACTATCCCCATTTTACGGATGAAAAAACTGAGACTCAGTAAAAATATGAGACTCAGGATGTAGAACGTGATCTGATTTCAGAATCCAAGTTCTTAAACATGTAGCTTTATGACAGTTATCTTCAAAATGGGGCATTCTTTCTAGGAGGGGTGTAAAATAATCCCTAGGATACAGGGGGAAATGTTAGAACATCTCTGTAGATTTATGCTGATATTTAATATATGGGTTGACAGTAACATTCACACTAGGTGCATATTTCAGCTGATGATAGCTAAGAAAAAAAATGTGGGAGAGGGGTCCTCAGGAAAGAATGTAAGTTGGAAGTTGTACGAAGCAGAGCTATTAGTCAACTTTCCAGTTACATGATTTTCAGTGCTTTGACACTTTTATATGCTTCTGTTGAGTTATGAATGAATCATTTAGTTTTAAGTAAATTAACCCCTCAAAATAGACAAAGTTAAAAATATTTGTGAATACACCTTAGATTAAAGATAACATTCATCACTCAAGCGCATGTGAATAACCAAAAATGGCAGAGCTGACACTTCTACAACTAAAAAAAGCTCTTTATCAAGAGAAAATACAACTATCTTATTGAATTTGACATTCAATTGCATTGTTCTCATCAAAATGGTTTTAATAATAATTTTATTGAAAGCAAAAATGTTTTCTGTATTTTTAATAAATAAAATTTATATTTATTTTAAATTATTGTTTATTTCATCTTTACCTTATCCTTTAATTTATTATGCATGTGCTTTATAATATGCATATTATATTACTGCATATAATTTATGAGTGAATAAATTTATATAGGGGGTGTAGACTCAAAATTTTATGTAAAGTAGAAAATTTCAAAGGAAGAAAATAAGTCAATTCTTAAAATACTGGGATAAATATGTTTGTAGATATATCTATCTGAGCAAATTGTTTATTTCTGTAGAATACTACTACTAAGCAGGGAGGTAATTGAGTTAAAGGGCATGAACATTTTTGAAACTTAAGAAATGTGGCCAAGTTGCTCTGCAGAAAGCATTGTACTGATCTGCACTCCCCAGGTGAAATAGGAAAAACCCTTTTTTTTATTGTGACCTTGTTCGATCTGAGTATTATCAATTTTTATAATCATGAATTTTATAGGATAAAATGACCATTTTCTTTCAAGATTCATTTTCTTGGGTATGATTTAAAAATCCCCATCAATTCCAATGACTGTTGAATATTTTCACCTCTCACAGGTTGATACAGGGTGTTTTAACCAGTGCATTTGGGCATTGGCTGGGAGGGTATTTATTTTTTCAAACTAGACATGAGTGTGATCCAAGAAAAAATTATGAGAGAGAAACCAAAAACTATCTTTTTCCTTTTTGTGATTGAGCATATAAATTTCTCAAAACACGGGGAAAATGAGTATTAAACAGCATTAAAATATAATTATAGTATATACACATGCAAAAGAATGAAGTTGGTTGGGCCCCTTCCTTCCACCACACACAAAAATTAACTCAAAATGGATCATAGATCTAAACGTAAGAGCTAAAACTATAAAACTCTTAGAAAACAACCTAGAAGTAAACCTTTGTGACCTTGCATTAGGCAAAGCCTTTTTAGGTCGGACACCAAAAGTACAAGTGACAAAAGAAAGCCTAGGTAATTGGACTTCATTGAAACTAAAAACTTTTGTGCTTCAAAGAACACCACCAAGAAAGTGCAAAATGCACAGCCGCACCTTCCTGTACTGTAGTCCCAGCTACTTGGAGGCTGAAGTGGGAGGACTTCTTGAGCCCAGGAGTTCAAGTCTAGCTTGGGCAACATAGTGAGACCTTGTCTTTTTTTTTGTTTTTTTTTGAGACGGAGTTCCGCTCTTATTGCCCAAGCTGGAGTGCAATGGCATGATCTTGGCTCACCTGCAACCTCCGCCTCCTGGGTTCAAGCGATTTTCATGCCTCAGCCTCCCGAGTAGCTGGGATTAAAGGCATGTGCCACCACGCCCGGCTAATTTTGTATTTTTAGCAGAGACAGGGTTTCACCATGTTGGTCAGGCTGGTCTCAAACTCCTGACCTCAGGTGATCCGCTCACCTCTGCCTCCCAAAGTGCTGGGATTACAGGCATGAGCCACCGCGCCCAGCAGAGACCTTGTCTGTAAAAAAAAAATTAAATTAAAAAAAGAAAGTGAAAAACAACCCACAAAAGGGGAGAAAATATTTGCAAGTCGTATAGCTTTTTTTTCCTTTAGATATTATAGAGATGGGGTCTTGCTATGTTGCCTAGGGTGGTCTCAAACTCCTGGCCTCAAGTAATCCTCCCAACCTGGCCTCTCAAAGCAATAGTATTAGAGGTGGGAGTCAATGTGCCCAACCTGCAAATCATATATCTGATAACAGAAACTTGTGTCTTGGATGTATGAAGAACTTCTATAACTCAATAATAAAAAGACAAATAAATCAATTCAAAAATGGGCAAAGAATCTGAATTAAACATTTCTCCAAGGAAGATAAACAAATAACCAATAAGTATATGAAAAAATGCTCAACATCATTAGTCATTAGGAGAATGCAAATCAAAACCACATTGAAATACCACTTCATACCCACTAGGATGGCTATAATAAAAAAAAATCAGATAAAAACAAGGATTGGTGAGGATGAAGAGAAACTGAAATGCTTATATGTAATGTAAATATGAATGTAAAATCATATAGTCACTTTGTAAAGAATCTGGCAGTTTCACAAAGTATATAACCTGGCAATCCACTTCTAGATATATACCCAAGCGAGCAGAAAGCTTATACCCACACAAAAATTTGTACATGATATTCATATATCATTATTCATAATAGCCAAAAAGTGGGAACAATCCAAATCTCCCTCAACTGATGAATGGATAAATGAACCATAGTATATCCATGTAATAAAATATTGTTTGTTAATAAAAATGAATGAAGTACTGACACATGCTACAACATGGATGAAACTTTAAAACTTTACATTAAGTGAAAGAAGCTGGTCACAAAAGACCACATATTGTATGATTCCATTTATATGAAATATCCTGAATAAGCAAATCCATAGAGACAGAAAATAAATTAGTGTTTGCCTAAGATTGGGGGTATAGCGGTGGGGGAGGGTGGGATAGGAAGAGTGACTGCTAATGGAGATGGGGTTTCTTTTTTGGTAATGAAAATGTTCTAAAATTGATCATGGTGATGGATGTAAAACTCTGAATATACTGAAAACTCTGGAATTATACACTTTAAATTGGTGAATTGTAGAGTATGTGAATTATATTTCAATAAAGCTATTAAAATATATTGGAATAAGATTAAGAATGTCTGTGTTGCAGACATTGTCTGCTTTGTATTCTACTGTTTTTAATACTTGATTTTTTGTTTGAGAAAAGTATGTGCTATACTTAGAAGCATCTTTTTGATTCATGATGTTCTGCCTCTGCCAATTATAAAGTGCTCTTATTAATAAAAATTAATTACATTGCCTACTTTGAGTAGCTGCCATTAGACAGTGCTTGAGATCGAATGGGACTTAATCCCTTTCGCTGTGTGAAACTTAACTTTCTGAGCAGAGTAAGCTTTTTCTTACTCAGAGTAGGGAGGCATAGACATATTCAATTTTAGTAAAATAATCTTACAGACTATCTGCGGGGACCTTTTTGATGTGAAATTAAATTGTGGCACAGACAGAGATTTTATTACATTTACATGGACCCATAAAATAACTTTTATGGTTCCCAGTGGTGCAAATCCTCCTTAATTTTGTTAATTATTTTCCCCCAGTTATCCTTAGCCATGTCTGCTAATTCAGTATTGATCTTGATACTAAGATATGTTATGGTCTTAGAAATTCACTTGAGTCCCTGCTGAATGAAAAGAACTAGGGAAGCAGATCTTACCCAAGGTAATGTTTTGGATAGATTCCAATTAATATTATAGCTGAGGATAACAATGTCCTTCCATTCCACCCAATGTTCAGGCTTGCTTTTCAGAGCTAGGCTCATAACCCTGAGCAGGGTGTTAGAGCGTGTCGCAGAGAAATCTGAGAAGGAGGTGACTTTTGGTTTAACTTCCATATTTTGTTATGCCCATTGCTCTCATGTTACAGACACCCTATCACCACCACTGCAAGGTCTTCAGCCTGCACCTGGAAAATCATCTGCTATTCTGACTGTTTCTACTCTTTTCTCTATTACTCCTTCCCAGTTAACCTATTCACACTTTAATTGCAATTTTCTGAAGAAAATTTCTTAAGTCAGTTGTTCTTAACTACAATATTCAGCAGGTAATTTGTTACTATTGATAGTTCTATTACTGATGTTTTTAAATGATTTGCTTTTAAAAAAAAATAAACGAGAACACGCTCAAGGTTATCCTTTCATTCTCAGTTACCTTTGGATATGCTTTTGAGTGAAGGAGGGAAGGTGCAGTTACCAGTACACACTGGGAATTGGATATAATCCTCAGTCCAGAGCGAGTGACTGTTGCTAATGGACTTTGCTAATTGGTTCATTTTACTTCACCAAGCATTTGTTGAATGCCTACTATGTACAAAGCATTAATCTGAAATTAGTTGCTTTTTCAAACTAAAACTTCTATGTACCTTCAATTTCTGGGTCATCCAATTAATTTCAGCATGTTAAAGGACTTTCTGTTTTATGATACATAATTATATAACGTAGGCCTCTTGTGAATCTTAATTCTTTCATTAACTTACCTCATTTAACTTATTAGGTACCCATTTATAGCTTTGTAAAATGCACTGTACTTAAAAGTAATAACTGCAGCACTTTGAAATCTTTTAGAATTCATTCTTTTCATTAAAATCAAACTAATTTCCTCTTCTTCCTGTCTATTATTTTGAAATATTGAGGTTGTGCTACTTAGGTTCTTTTGTCTTATTTCTTTTTATATTGTATTACCAGTTCCCAAAGGGCATCCGGTGGTGTGACTTGGAACACACGCTCAATTCGCAGTCACAGACACTGGTTGATGGTGGTAGCAATTAACCTGCTTTACGTTCCCTCCTCTCTCTCCAATTATGAGAATAATTAAGTGGTGTATGTGTGACAAAGAGAGACAGATAGAAGGATGGGATGGAGATGTGGTACTCTGACAGAAGCAAGATGTAGGGTAATTTTTGGAGTCAGCAAAATTGCTTATACTCCCCACTAGGTTCACTCTTTTCCCTCCTAAGTGATACCCTCTGGTGCCTCACTGCAGTCACCTGTGGCTCCCTTCCTTTATCCTCCTATTAAATTGCTCTCTAATCCTACATTTATACAAAATTATATAAATTAACACTTTTTAAGGTAATTTACATATTTATGTTGAATAGGTAATTATTTTTTATCTCTTGCTGCTTAGTAAACCACTCCAAAACTTACTGGTTTAAAACAACAATGTATTTTTTTCTTACAGTTCTGCAATCTGAGACAGGCTCAGCGGGATGGTTCTTCCACTCCATGTGGTGGCTGCTGGGGCTGAAATGTCTGAGATGGCTTCTTTACTTGCCCACTGGGTGCCTCAACAGGGATGGCTAGAAAAGCTTGGGGCTGGCTGGGCATCTCTCCCTCCATGTGGCCTTTCTACGTGGCTAGATTGGCTTCTTCACAGCATAGTGCTCTTAGGGCAATTCAACTTCTTACCTGAAGGTTGAGGTTAGCTGGCTTCTAATGGAAGCGGCGGCAGAAGCAGAAGCTGCCATTTCTCCCAAAGGCTAGGGGTGGACCTACCTCATGGACACTTCCCCACCAATGTGTGTCACAAAATCAGCCCAGATTCAGAAGCAGGAGAAAGAGACTCCATCTGTTGATATGAAGATTGGCATATATGTATAGGGGGAAAAGGAACTGGGAACAGCTACCTTGCATATGGAAAAAAATTCAAACAGCACAAAAGGGTACACAGTGTAAAATAAGTCTCTTTGACAACTCTGTCCCCAAGACACTCCAGTATAACAACTGTTATGCTTTTTGCGTATTTTCCCAGAGATACTCAATATATAAACAAACATATGCTTTATGTCTATGCTTTTAAATATATTTCTTACATTGATAGTGTGTATAATATAGTTTTATTCCAAGGTTGCCTACTCTATAGTATCCACGCTTTGCTTTTCTCATTTAATCATACAGAGGGAGTGAGAGGTGACAGCGTGCTGGCAGTCCTCACAGCTCTCACTTGCTCTTGGCGTCTCCTCTGCCTGGGCTCCCACTTTGGCGGCACTTGAGGAGCCCTTCAGCCCACTGCTGCACTGTGGGAACCCCTTTCTGGGCTGGCCAAGGCGGGAGCCAGCTCCCTCAGCTTGCAGGGAGGTGTGGAGGGAGAGGCGAGAGCGGGAACCGGGGCTGCCCACGGCACTTGCAGGCCAGCTGGAGTTCCCGGTGGGCGTGGGCTTGGCGGGCCCTGGGCTCGGAGCAGCCGGCTGGCCCTGCCGGCCCCGGGCAATGAGGGACTTAGCACCCGGGCCAGCGGCTGCAGAGGGTGTACTGGGCCCCCCAGCAGTGCCAGCCCACCGTCGCTCTGCTCGATTTCTCGCCAGGCCTTAGCTGCCTTCCCACGGGGCAGGCCTCGGACCTGCAGCCCGCCATGCCTGAGCCTCCCACCCCCTTCATGGGCTCCTGTGCAGACGAGCCTCCCCAACGAGCGCCACCCCTGCTCCACGGTGCCCAGTCCCATCGACCACCCAAGGGCTGAGGAGTGTGAGCGCAACTGGCAGGCAGCTTCACCTGCAGCCCCGGTGCAGGATCTACTGGGTGAAGCCAGCTGGGCTCCTGAGTCTGGTGGAGATGTGGAGAACCTTTACGTCTAGCCCAGGGATTGTAAATACACCAATCAGCACCCTGTGTCTAGCTCAGGTTCTGTGAATGCACCAATCGACACGCTGTATCTAGCTGCTCTGGTGGGGCCTTGGAGAAACTTTATGTCTAGCTCAAGGTTTGTAAACACACCAATCAGCACCCTGTGTCTAGCTCAAGGTTTGTGAGTTCACCAATCGACACTCTGTATCTAGCTGCTCTGGTGGGGCCTTGGAGAACCTTTATGTCTAGCTCAAGGATTGTAAATGCACCAATCAGTGCCCTGTCAAAACAGACCACTCGGCTCTACCAATCAGCAGGACGTGGGTGGGGCCAGATAAAAGCAGGCTGCCCGAGCCAGCAGTGGCAACGCGCTCTGGTCCCCTTCAAAATTGTGGAAGCTTTGTTCTTTCGCTCTTTGCAATAAATCTTGCTATTGTTCACTCTTTGGGTCCATGCTGCTTTTATTTTATTTATTTATTTATCTTTTGAGACGGAGTCTCGCTCTGTCACCCAGGCTGGAGTGCAGTGGCGCAATCTCGGCTCACTGCAAGCTCCGCCTCCCGGGTTCACGCCATTCTCCTGCCTCAGCCTCTCCGAGTAGCTGGGACTACAGGCTCCCGCCACCACGCCTGGCTAATTTTTTGTATTTTTAGGAAAGACGGGGTTTCACCGTGGTCTCGATCTCCTGACCGCGTGATCCGCCCGCCTCGGCTGGGATTACAAGCGTGAGCCACCGCGCCCGGCCTCCATGCTGCTTTTATGAGCTGTAACACTCACCGCGAAGGTCTGCAGCTTCACTCCTGAAGCCAGCGAGACCACGAGCCCACCGGGAGGAACGAACAACTCCAGACGCGCCGCCTTAAGAGCTGTAACACTCACCGAGAAGGTCTGCAGCTTCACTCCTGAGCCAGTGAGACCACGAACCCACCAGAAGGAAGAAACTCCGAACACATCCGAACATCAGAAGGAACGAACAACTCCAGACGCACCACCTTAAGAGCTGTAACACTCACCGCGAGGGTCCGCGGCTTCATTCTTGAAGTCAGTGAGACCAAGAACCCACTAATAACGCACACAGGAGGTAGTTCTATTCTTTGTAATGGCTACATATTTTCCTTTGGTAGATATTTAGCCATTTCTGATCTCTTGTTAATATAATACCAACACTGCTTCGATGAATATCGCTGTGTATTTTAAAAATGTAACTTTTAGCCAGTAAGAAAAATTCCTGTAAGAAGAATTGCTGAGTCAAATAATATGTGCATGTACGATGTTATTAGGTCAATAAAGGTACCATGGGGAGGGACATCTAAGTCAGTCGTTCTCCACTGGGGAGTGAGAAAGCTTTGCCTACCACACGTGCCCCCTCCTCGCCTCTGGTCCCACTGCCAGCAGCTGTGATAAAACTGCTTCACTAATTGAGAATCACTCCTCTAGACCAACTACCTCATTCAGCAAAGGAGGCTCCTGCAAGTCTGAGGGCCTGACTCACCCTTCAGTGCCTCATCACACTGTGAATTGGTCTTCTCTCGACCAATAAGCACATGAACAGTCACTGCAGGATCACTTCGATGTAGACCAAGTTTGTCCAAAGGGTGCCTTGTGATCACTAAACCTGAAAGAACCTCCATGATCCAAAAAACAGAAAAAGATTCTGTCATCAAGCACGTCTGGGAACACTGCACCCTATATCAGTAAGTCACAATCAACAAGGGCAAATGAGGACTCTGAGGAGCCCTGCCCCTAAGAAAACTGCTTAACATCGTTTAAATAAAAGAATGGATTTAAACGTCTGCTTCCTAACCTTATTGGACCATAGCACCCCATTTTTATAATACTTGTTTTGCTAACTGCCTGTGGAAATAAGCTTTCTGAGAAACATTCTTTGTGGTGTAGAAGAAAAGTTACTGAACTGGGAAACTGGCTCCATTCCCAACCAGCTACTCAGTCATGAACAGTCAAAATCACTCTGAGCCCCGGGCAGTGTAATTGTCTGGTGGTGGTGGTGGTTTGGTCCTTTTAACCTAGAGGAGCCTCCCCTTCCATTTCCCTTACTGAAGACAACACAGGATGTTGTGCCTGACAGGGAACATTGAAGTTCGATCTGCATATTTGTTCCTTTGAATTCCCTCTAGTCTGTTCTTTACCTGTGTGTATGCTAGTGCAAGTGGATATGACAAGTCCAGTAGGGCTTTTAGCTCAAGTCGTCTTGTTCCTGCTGCTCATCACCCTGACCACTCCCTCCCAAAGCTTCCCCACCCTCAGATAAGAAAAAAAAACCTGGAGTTCAGCAGAGATCAGGCTGACCTCAGGCATGCACACAGCAGACAATGAATATATCTAACTCTCTGTCTTTGCTACTTCTTTTCTGAATAGGCCATAAACACATTTTATGCTCAGGGAAAAATGATCTGGTATTCTTATATCAAATTCATATAACCTTTGCAAATGAGAACAGATCTTCAAACCAGGTGTAGTGTGATTTGTTTTGACTCTTTACTGCCTCCAACTGAGATGTTTTACATATGCTAATCTAAAGACAATGAATCCTGAGCTGATTTCGTGAGCGTAAGTTATTCCATCCCTGAAATGAAGGGGCTGCTATGTGTCAGAACACACAGATGCATAGGCAACCAAGAGCTATTGAGCTAAATATCTTTTTTTATTAATCAGGGCTTCAGAGGTAAAATCTCCTTCTCAGGGACATCAAGGTGATTTGTGACACTCTCCATACACCTTTATATTCACAAACCAATGAGTACATCACACCAATCTCTCGTTTTCTCATCAGTGGCAGACATAAAACACAGGTAATCTTCATTTTACTCAGATGTTTCAATTAACTGTGAACACCCTTTGGCTTATATTATACAACATTTGTGAGTACTTCATTTCCTTTCAGCTTAAGCATCAACTAGAACACACACTTAAAATCTTGTTACATTTCTTTTAGAAATTGATACAATTAAATGGTAGAACTGCCTGTACTAAAGACAAAAAGAATGAATTCTGAGGGCACCTGAGATCTTTCTTTCTGTGGTCGTCTTAGGTGTCCAATTCATGGTTTAGAAAGGCAGGGTCTGTTTTTATATTCCCCAAGAACACAGGGGCCTGAAAATGGGAAATCCAAACACATGTGTTTACCAAGAATTCATCTCTTTGAACACATTGTATGCAGCAAGTACCTATGTTAGTGAATTTTTCTAAGTCAACCCTGGAGATATTTACAATCTTTTAAATAAGAATCCTGGCCGGGCGCGGTGGCTCACGCCTGTAATCCCAGCACTTTGGGAGGCCGAGGCAGGTGGATCATGAGGTCAGGGGTTCGAGACTCAACCTGACCAACATGGTGAAACCCTGTCTCTACTAAAAATACAAAAATTAGCTGGGCTTGGTGGCGGGTGGCTGTAATCCCAGCTACTCAGCAGGCTGAGGCAGGAGAATTGCTTGAACCCGGGAGGCGGAGGTTGCAGTGAGCCGAGATCGTGCCACTGCACTCCAGCCTGGGCAACAGAGTGAGACTCTGTCTCAAAAAAAAAAAAATCCTATTTTTACAACAACACATCAAATTTAACTGCTCTAGTGGACAATTTGAGAACTCATGAGCTGCAGGTTGTTTTGTTTCTTGAGCTTTGCAAATGTAATGAATCTTAGCTTTAAAGTATTTTCTTCAGTTTCACATTGCCTCTGGAACTCATGGAATCTCATAGAAATATAGAACTCATAGTAACCTAGACGTTCAGTTAAATATTTTAATTTTGTCATGTTGACAGCAGATTTGAAATGGGTGTTATTGGCTGGGTGCAGTGGCTTACGCCTGTAATCCCAGGACTTTGGGAGGCCGAGGTGGGCAGATCACTTGAGGTCAGGAGTTGGAGATCAGCCTGGCTAACATGGTGAAACTTGGTCTCTACAAAAATACAAAAATTAGCTGGGTGTGGTAGTGGTGCCTGTAATCCCAGCTACTCGGGAGGCTGAGGCAGGAGAACTGCTTGAACCCAGGAGGCAGAGGTTGCAGTGACCCAAGGTTGTGCCACTGCACTCCAGCCTAGGCAACAGAGCAACACTCCATCTCAAAAAAAAAAAAAAAAGAAAGAAATGAGTGTTATTTGGCTTTTAAACTGAATTGATGGAAACAACTGGTTATTTCACCTAGTTAAATTGGTTAAACAATTTCTAGCATCCCACAGATATAAATTTAAGAAAATTGTATCACGGTATAAAACATTACATCAATTTAAAAATCTCTCTTAGAAATTTGCATATGACCAGAGTTTAATAATTACAATTTTATGGATGGTTTACAAATATAGCATCCCAAACAGTAGGTGGTAAATAATGGTTCAGAGTCTGTCCAACTCCTGTAGCTCTTCTAAAATCAACTGTGATGGAGCAGTGAGAGGTGCCGCCTCCCTTTGCTGTCATTATGAAGATGTAATTCTGTTACAATTATTTAATCCCAAAGGCATTATTACACCTGTTCAGCGGTTTTCAACCACTCACTAAAATGATGTACAACTCCACTGTGATAAATCTCAGAGTGATTTTTTATTAAAGTTTCTTTAAAAGTATTATGGCTGGGGGCTGACAAATTTAAATAAATGTTTGGAGAAACTACATAATTATATAAGAAATTTGTTGTTTCCAGATTTGCTCTTTCATTTGCCCGAACTGTGCATAACCTTAAGACATGATTAAAGAACTGTTTTGAATCACTTTAATCATACAGATCAGATTAGAGGATAATGGATTCATAGAACGTAGCACTGGAAGGGACCTTAGAGAACATCTAGTTCAGTGGCTCTTAACATTTGGCACGAATTTTGGGAATCACCTGCAGGGCTTGTTAAAATGGATTGGTGATTTTCACTCCCAAAGGTTCTGATTCAGTGGGTCTGGGTAGGGGCCTAAGGATTTGCATTTCTCACGAATTCCCAGGTAATGTCGATGCTGCTGATCCAGTGACCCCACTGAGAGAACCACTGAGCAGATGCATTTTACAAACAAGGAGGCCAGAGCCTACCAGAGAGGTGAAGCAACTTGTCCAGGGCAAGAAAGGAAGATGGGGCCTGGAACCTGCACTCAAACCCTCCCGAGATTGGGCTTGTTTTGGAGAAACACACCTAACCACATGTGCATGGTTGGGGCATGGAGAAGACAGTGTCCAACAGACATGGCAACAAGCAAAGCATGAGAGTGTGGTAACCGCAGACACCTTGGGGGTCCTCCATGAAGGAATGGGGTATCAGAACACAGTGCACTGCAAAGGAGCCAGAAACTTGATGTCAGACACTGTTTGAAGTTGCAAGAAAGTAGATAATGACCATCAAGAATGTTTGTTAGAAGTAACTACTTGGATGTTCAAGAGCATCTCAAAGAGAAAGGTTACTCCCTTTACCCCAACAAACCTGCCCTTCTTCATTCCAGGAAATGACACTGCATCTACCTAAGGGCTCAAGACCAACACCTGGAAGTCATCTTGTTTCCTCTTTTCTCCTCATCTCCCACATTTACTCCAACTGCAATCCTGTCATTTATCTCCAAAATATATCCTAAATCCATCACAATTACCTCCCACATCAAGCCACCAAAGTATCTGTAGTAGTTTACTAACTTCCTGATTCCACTCTTGTCCCTCTATAATTCGTTCTCCCCCAAAAGGGATCCTTTAAAACAAGTTCAATCACACAATTCCCATGTTAAAACCCTCCAATGGCTTTCTATTGCATTTAGAATAATATCCAGATCCCTCACCATGGTCTACACGGCCCTACAGGATCTGGCCTCTGCCTTACCTCTCTGACCTCAACTCCTGTTGCTTCCTGTCCTGATCATTAACTCCAGTCATAATGTTCTTTCTGTTCTGAGAACATACCAAGAACATTCCTATATGAGGTCCTTTGCACCAATTATTCCTGCTGCTTGGAATTCTTCCCCATCGTCACTTGGCTGACATGTTAGCTATAACAATGTCACCTAGTCAAAGATCCCGTCTTGACAACCCAATCTGATGTAGCCCATTTCTATCTCTTTCTGTTAAAATCTATTCATTTGATTTTCTTTGGGGCCCTAATCAATATTTGAAATTATTCTTTTTGTTAGTTTACTTTGTTATTGCTTATTCTCTTCTACCAAATATAAGCATCATGAGGTCAATACAAGCTTTATTTGCCTGGTCCATTGTCATAGCTCTAGTGCTAGAACAGTGTCTGGCAGACAGAAGGTACTCAGTACAATTTATTGAATGAGCAACAGGTCTTTAGCCACAGGGGTAAAATTACACTGGCAAAAAGAAGGCAAAACCTAGACTCAATGAACTAGAGGGAAATCTATTAACTAGACCTGAAGGATTGAGGGAGGTGTGAAACCTAGGACTAAGACAGAAACTCTGTTAGCAAACTTGGGACTTGGATTCAAAAGTGGACTAGCAGCAAGGAGAACTTGGTATTGAAGCAAGAAGGCCAATTTGCCCAAAGCCAATTCACTGAAAGCCAAATTTACTTACTTGTATCTTTCAACTATTTTAGATTGGCATGATTACAACTTTTTTTTTTAATAGAGTCTTGCTGTGTCACCCAAGCTGGAATACAGTGGTGTGATCTCCACTCACTGCAACCTCCACCTCCTGGGCTCAAGCGATTCTCCTGCCTCAGCCTCCTGAGTAGCTGGGATTACAGGCACCAGGCTAATTTTCGTATTTTTTTAGTAGAGACAGGGTTTCACCGTGATGGCCAGGCTGGTCTTGAACTCCTGACCTCAGGTGATCCGCCCACCTTGGCCTCCCAAAGTGCTTGGATTATAGGCGTGAGCCACTGCACCTGGCCCTATAACTTGTTATTGACATTTGAAGGAGTTAAATTGTCTCTGTCTACTTGTTGCTGCTGAAGACGGAGATGGAGAGAAAATGGAAGGAAAAATATAGGAGTATAAAGAGAATTTATTTAAAGACATGTTTATTAAACATAAAGATTCTTATGAATATATTATTCATTATTATTAATCTATTCATAAGAAAATTTCAAACTCAGAATATATTCAAAAACATATTTTTCATAATGTATTTCTCGGAAAAACACATTATAAGAAAAATAGATTTATGAGAAAAATATGTTCATTGTTGGTGATGCCATCCTGATTTTCTTCTTTCCTTTGTCAGTTGTTTTGCCTCAGCCAGATAGTTGTTTCCTGTTTTTGGTAGGGGCTGTCTGTTCCTAAGTCTTCCAACATTCCTCTAGAATATATTGCTATATTAATATCTTATAATTCTTTCAATTCTTAAACTGCTTAATCAAGATTCTCATGGTCCTTGTAAATAAAAGCACTATTTTGTTCATAGGTCATTCAAAACCCAGCAAAGTCAGGAACTTGATTCAAATCACTGAGGCAAATATTCTGGCTTGAGATTTGGGTTCTTGGAGAAGCAAATACAGGACATGGGGTTCTCACTTTATTGCCATTTTTAGGATGCTATTGAAGAGTGTGTCTGGGATAGAGGCGCAGTTGGCAGCATAACTCCTCAAACGGTCTGACTGGATGCACTGATGCCATGTTTAGAGCCAACTGCCATTCAAGCTGCTATTGCCCACAGGGTGGGACAAAGTCCCTCTGCACTGAGAACTGTGGAAAGGCATTTGGCATGGAGGTGAGGACCGAACCCGAAAGAAGTGAGCATCAAAAGTCAGAACTAATCCCATACAGTACAAACGTGTTCTCGGTACTAATGACAGTTTATATGCTCTCTACTCTGTGGCTATAACGAGATATTAATTCATAGTTAATGTCCCATAATTAAAAGTCCACTTTGGTTACACACAAAACAGACTGTCTGCAAATACATCTGCTCAGGCATTTTAAAAAGGACTATTTAGAGTTTTGCTTAGTTCTCACAAAGGAAATTAAAGCATTTCCTTCAGTAATCCTAAATGTTTGTATGTTCCTCTATGTAGATTTGTGTGATTTGGGGTCTCCATCTGAAATAGATAGCTTGACTTGATTGATTGGGTTAGTTTCGGTTTTATAGGGCTTTTCAGCTTCTCTTGTTGGGCATTTCAGTATCTGTGACCGATTTGCCAGAGGTGGGAAAGGAGAAAAAAAAAAGAGAAAAAAATGAAACCTAACATTTCCTCTTGGCCTGCCATTAAAAATGTTGATAAAAATTTACCAATTCTCATGCCATCCATTGTGCAAAACATAGTGCAAATGTGTGCACTGGTGATTATCAGAGAAAGAAATTTGATTTCACAGACATAAATTTTGCCTTCACCGGACTTTTTGTAGGGATTTGAGAAGTGACTCGATCTGCCCTCAGCTGCTTTTTTAATTGGTGATGGGGGAAGAAAAACTCTTGGTGGTGTGTCTCAGAGTAAACAAGGACTAAAGAGGCCTGTCTCTAATGAAGGGATTTTTAACTTGGGTTCCACAGGTCTCCTGGGGGGTGTCTGTGAACTCTTTAAAATTGCGACATTTCCCATCAATGTGAATATATGCATTTTTTGGAGGAGCAGTTCTGTGACTTTCATCGGATCCTCAAAGAAATTCATGACCACTGAAGGCTAAGCCGCACACACCACTCATGGAAATCCCAGCTTATTGTATTCACTGCATGTCACAATAATGAGGACTGGGACACCTAGAGCCACACACAGTCACTGACAGGGAGTCTGGATGGGTGTGTGACTTTCTCCAAGTGAACAAACTAAAAGCAGCAATTCTGACATAAGCAAAGGTCTGGGATAATGTGTCACAGGCTGCATTCCCTCCCCTATGGCATAGATTTAGGAGGATATCCATAGAACCAGGCTGCTGCTCCTGGAACTGAGGCAGGAAGAAGACCAGTTCATTGACAATACAAACACTAGAAAGACTAAGGCAGAGGCTCCAATTTGACCTCAGTGAACAAAGAGATGTATCACAGCAGCACAGTATGTAGCATTGCCTTTTTTAAAAAAAAAAAAATTGTTTTTTATAAAGACAGGAGTATCTCTGTGTTGCCCAGGTTGGTCTCGAACTCCTGAGCTCAAGCCCAGCCCTCCTGCCTCAGCCTCCCAAAGTGCTTGGATTACAAGAATGAGCCACCATACCCAGCCACATGCGGCAGTTTGAATCTAAGCCTTATCTTGCTCTCAAGAGACATAATAGCAAATAGATACAAACCCCACAAAAATGCAACTGCCTCCTTCCATCAGGGCAGTCCTTCATGTATGGGCCCAGAAAAGGAAGAACTAGGGGACCCAGAGCTACTTGCACAATAACATGGCCTTTTCGCTTTTAATTTCAGCAGATACCTATGAAACGGTTATTATTAAAGATACTCTTCACAATTCTTAGGATAGGAAGATGAATAAAACATTCTTATTCTTAAATAAGGGTTCAAGCAGCAGAATTCCAAGAAAACAGCAAATACAGGTACACCTTGCTTTATGCAACAGATGAGTCCCCAGATACCTGTGTTTAAAGAGAATGGTTACAGATCAAAGTCTATGTCAAATGCAATAGGAAGATGAGGATTTTAAGAAAACTTGAGGCTAATTCTCTTATAAGAAATTAAGTATTCTTTTCTGTAATGCTAATAAGGACATCCTTTTGTTTATATTGTATATATAGACTGCCATAGCTGTGATTTTCTTATGTCAAATCTGGGTAGACCCATACCCATAATATGTGCATATATATGCATAGATATTCATCACTATATCTTTAACATTAATTTTCATGTAATTTAAGGACCTGTACTTTCTACTTTGTGAATCTTTCTGTCCTGTAAAGGAAACGAGTTCACTCAACTACACACTATCAAGCAGACAGGTAATCAATCAGTGATCACACATATCAGTTCCAGCTGAGCTCCCGTCTATTGCTAAGATGGTTACGATAACCTCTAACTGTACCATGTAAGTAGAAATGGCCTCTTAGGAGTCAGTACACCAAAGGTTCAGACAAGGAGGATCGACTCCGCCAGTGGCAGTAGCGTTCGTTTTTTTCACATGTGTCTTTGTCAGCAGTATTTTTAAACATGGGTCCTATCCTGTACTATATTTTATTGCTAAAAGCATCTTTATTCTCCAGTTTCAGGGATAAAAGGCAATTTTTAAAATGTCATGACGGGAAGTAATTTTTCAAGGTTTTCATGACTGGACATAAAATTAGATTAAAAAATATCCAAAATAAGGCCTTACTCATCAAGATTAGGCCTTTAATCTGTGTTCTAGGACATTTGGGCAAAACAGTCCTCTACTAATGTTGCTAAATTGACTGGGGAAATATTTTCAGCTTTTATAGAAAATGTATAAACTCATGCATACATGCCTTTATTTAAAAGGTGTCATTGGCTGGTGTCCCTAATCTTGTCTTTTGAGCAGGTCTCATATGAGAAGTATATTTGGTTGGGAATGCTGAATTCCAGAATGCTGCAGAAGTGGGGTTCAAATGGTTTTACCCATGTCAGCTGGACAGATGCCTTGTCATATGGTTACTGGGGTATTATCTCATAGAAGGAGACCCCCAAAGACCATGTTTCCTTCTTAGACATGTGCCCACAGCTACTAGTGGCAATCAGATCAGGGTGGATTTAAAAGTAAAAGAAAGAAATATGTTTCCCCTTTTCAGTGGGAAGCTGAGTAATCCAGGGATTACATTCACTGGGATTTGGGAGTAGGAAACCTCATTATCAAAGTCATGCTCTCCAAGAGCATGCATGTGTGGGTGTTTGGAGGAGGGGGCAGAGATTTTTTAAATCAGACACCCTACATAGTTTTTACTGAATTCCTGCTATGTGAAATAGAAGAAAAAATAAAACAGAAAGCACAGTCCCTTCCTCAAAGAGAGAGAAGATCAAATACTCAAGAAAGGCTGAATCTTGTGCTTGGTCTCGATTCACGTGGCTACTAACTACGGAACTTTGAGCTGTAACTTTGTAAGCTTTATTTGTGAATGGCAGTAATAATAATAGTATCTACGTCATAGGGTTGTTTAGTGATCCAATGAAATAACAAGAGTTTAGCAAATGTCTGGCATGTAGCAAATCTTTAACAATACATTTTTAAATAGGGAAAGCTTAAGACCATTAAAAGCATTTAGCAGCAAACAAAAATTAGCTTCAGAATATAAATTCAAAGGTTTCAAGAGATGGGAACAAAATTATGTGTAGAGTGATTCAGAGGATCAAACACTATTTGAACCATAGTAGAAGGCAGAATAGTTTCAGCAGATTGCACCAGGAGCTGTTTGGGGTAAATTAATGTGTCATTATTTGGAAGACTTGCTTAGGATTATGCTTCAGAAATTTGGGCATAAGATGATGAAATATTAGCCTAAGGCAGTGGTTGTGAACATGTAGAGGAAAGAGATGGCATCACCAACACTGATAAGAAAGAGCAGAAACATTCTTTAAATCAAAGGAATGTCTCCCATAATTTAAGACAACAAATAAATTGCCAGTAATAGAAAGAGGTAAATGTGGTAAATTTTATAAAGGTTATTTTCCCTAGGATCCCAAAGAATTTTCAACTGCAAAAGTGCTATACTTCTAAAAGTAGCATTTTTGTAAAGGCTTGGAGATTTAAAGATAGAGTAATAAACACCTAGAGGACAGTTTTCTTTTTGGGGGTTTTTTTGTTTGTTTGTTTTTTGAGATGGAGTCTTGCTCTGTCGCCCAGGCTGGAGTGCAGTGGCCCGATCTCCGCTCACTGCAAGCTCTGCCTCCCGGGGTTCACGCCATTCTCCTGCCTCAGCCTCCCGAGTATCTGGGACTACAGGCGCCCACCACCATGCCCAGCTAATTTTTTGTAGTTTTAGTAGAGACGGGGTTTCACTGTGTTAGCAAGGATGGTCTCGATCTCCTGACCTCGTGATCCACCCGCCTCAGCCTCCCAAAGTGCTGGGATTACAGGCGTGAGCCACCGCGCCCAGCCGACATTTCTTTATATCCTGCTTATTTCCAACAAAAAGCAGGAGAACTACGGGGTTAAGGAATGAGAGACAGTAATTTTTTCACAAAGATAGGTATCATGCTAAGAATGGGATTTAGATCTGAGTTTGTTGTCAGGTAATACAAAAAAGAAAAACAAATCAGTAGTGGAAAGAAGGAAGCAAACCAGATCTTCAGAAGCAGTAAACCTTTTCCTGCCTTTAAGTTCTAACATGTAATTATAACTAGCTTGATCCAATTTTAGGAAAGGGACCAAAAATTAAACACAGACTTCTTGTTGAACACGCTGTCTAGTAGGCTTAGCCATGTTGAGCAGTCTTTGATAATGGACTCCTTACTTGAATTCTCAAAGCGAGTCAGGCCTGTCAGTGAATAGACAGTTTTTGGTAAAACAAATATATGCAGATTATTAATGATGTATAAATCCTCAAATACATGCCCTAATCCTAGATAGAAATGAACCATCTATTAACTCCCTTCTCCAGCTTTAGTGAGTTATAGTTCTCCTCGTTTTAAAAATTTTGGAGCTGGGCTGCAGTTCCATCAAATGGGACAAAACAGAGTGCCTGTCCCTGCCTAAGGAGTAGTGGGTAGACGGAAGGGTTAGTGGCCCGGCCTGTAGGAATCCCAGCCACCCAAAAATCCACGAGGGCCTTTCTGCAGCTGCTGCCTTCACCGAATTGAATCCCTCAGCAAATCCAAGCCACCTTGTAGGGGTAGGGCTAGTTTCTCCCCACTGCCACTGCCTTCCTAGAAGGTCGCAGTGGAGAGGGGAGAGAGGCAGACAGACAAAGACAACTATTGTCTTCACACTTCAGCCCCACGTGGGGCGGGGCTGTATATTTGCAGCCCATAAGAGTAGTGCTCTGCCGTGGAAATCTAATTTGACAGAATAGGTAAATAAAATCAACTGTCATCAGCTCCCATTTTATTTAAGGGATGAGGTCAATGTTTTTTAAACAGTTTATTGGAAACAGATTTCAAGAAGACTCAATGAAGGAGGTTCTGGAAGTTGGTTTAATCTCAAATGCCCAAATACTATGCATTATTTGCAAAAGTGTCTTCAGCGAGCCCGAGACAATATCTTAGTGAATGCATTTGGCCGTCGCGCACAACCTAGCTCACTGATCTGGGAACTGGGGCCCTCCCAGAGAAGCGGGCCCTTCCCCGCTCCCCAGTGAGAGGCTGGCGCCGCACCTGGGGCCGGAGGAGTGGGGGCCGGGCAGGCGGCGCGCTCTCTCCTCTCGCCGGCTGCTTTTCTGCCTTCCTTTTGTTTGGTTGCCTCCTCTTTCCCCTTGGTTGTTGATTATTAGTATTTTCCTAGTTTTCCAAACTAATAAGTGCCACTATCAGGCAGTTGGAAGCTCTCGGAGGCTGCAGGCTTTGCCGCTCGGCCTTAATTGATATTGAACGAGCTGCTGGTAGACGGGAACAGGGCCGCTGCTGGATAATTTGCAGTTTAATCAGCGTTTGTAATGAGAGCGGCTGATTAGGGCTGTTGGAAATAAAAGAGAGTTACAAGGAACGTCTGTCAGAGTCCGGTGATAATTCAGGACTAATTGTGGTGATTAGCGCAAACTGGATGACTTTGGGCTTTGCTAATGCAAAGAGAAACGTGCAGGCTCCAGCCAGGGACCCCTCGGAGAACAGTGCATGGGCTGCGCGCAACTTTGCTGAGCCATTTTCCTGCGAGGCCCCCAGCGGCGCGGGGGCTGTGGGGGGTGGTGTGGGAGCACGGTCGCTGCTGCGCGGCGTGGGGAAAACTGGAGCCGCTGCCCGGACGCCCCCGCCCTGGTCCCGGGTGCTTTCTCAGCCTGGCTGCAGCCGCGTGGATGTCTCTCGAAGCCTCCACCCTATTCTCCTCATTGTTATTTCCACTCAGCCCCCCAACCCCCTCCCGCCGTCCTGGGTCCAGACCGCCGTTCTCAGACTGCCGGGGAGGGGGCACATCGCGCCCTCCCCGAGACCCTCGGCTCCCCGCTCTACCCACGCGCGCGCCTCCTCGTGGGGAGCGTCCGAGCAGGCAGGGCTTTCCGGACTTCCCTCCACTACCCCGTTGTCTCCTCCTTCCACTCTCTCAGTCCTCTAGGCCCTCACCTGTCTCCCCCCAAGAAATACTCCACCCACCCCGCTCCCCCAAACCACTGCTCCAGGTGGGTGTCCCGCAGCCTGCACCACCCTAGACAGGCAGAACCTGCCGCCTGAGCTGGGGAGAAGAGAGCCACCGCTTATAAACGGCCGGAGTTCTCATTATTGAGGAGTTTCATAACTCTTTAATTCATTTTTAATGATGGCAATAAACATGGTAGTCATTTTGGAACAATAGCTAAAAATCATAGGGCCATTACTGTCCATTAAAACAGTGTTTACAGTTCAGTGGAGGTTCACGTGCCCCGTAGTCATTCATATTAGCCAAAGGAGAGATTTATAGGTCAGAAGAACGGTTCTCTTTTTATTCTTTATATAGCATAAAGCCTATTGAGCAAATTGTTAAAAAAAAAAAAAGTTCACTTGGCTTTTAATCGTGTGAATGGGGATTAAATAAGGAGCTGTTGTCTGGCGCCTGATTTCTATTTGATCAATAAATCATCAAGTGCTTTAAGTGCTTTATTCTCTATCAAATTAAATGAAAAATACTTTAACCTGCGTCCCTGGTGTCGGCAGATAAAGCTAATAATATTTTCTGTTATGTTTCCATTTAGGCATTTAACACTCAGAAAAATCTACTAGGTCTTGCTTGCACCGTCTTTCTCTATCTCTCTCTATTAGAGATACTACATATTTATCCCACATACCTACAGACACAGGGAATTCTCAACATCAAGAGGAGAGCTTACTTGTTTCCAGGAAGAAAATCTAAGTAGGATCTCCTAATGTACACCAAGTATTTCAGTCACCAGCCCCAACTAATATGGCTACACCTTAAAGATCAAGATGGAGGTGCGGGGGTTCAGGTCCCACAGGCACCTGGGGAGCTGGCTCTTGTTGGCTGTTACAGGTTTGGAATAACATTTTACCTGAAAGTTTGCCCTTTTCTCTTTGATTCCAATTCTTACTAAAATAATAAATCTAAACAATAGGCCCAAAGGAACAAATCTCTATTATTTCCCAGATTTTTCTGTCCTATATTAGATATTACCAAATATGATATGCTTTATATATCCTGCCCTGCCTTTGGAGAACTGGCTGGCAGAACAGGCCCTTCCAGACCTAGAACCATAACTACAAGGTCTGTATTTTATAGGATAATATAATTCAAATATTGTGTTTAGGTACCAAACCATGTTTTTTCATTTCATGTGTTTCACAAAAGCTTTTCCCTTAGTGTGTACATTTTGGAAAGTTGTTTTTTTTTTTTTTCTTTTATGCCTGGGGTGACGTGGCTTTGGCCTGTAAAAAAAAAAAAATGTAATCCAATGATATTTGTGAAGTTTAATTGCTAACTTAGCAGCTCGGTCACACCTCCCAACCCGTTAGATGATGAAATCTCACCTGGTTAACGGGTACAGCACTGTGGCCTCAATGGCGAATGCCTGATTATACAGCCAAGCTGCTAATTTACCAAACCTCCCGGCCAGGGAGGCCTGGACGGCCACCACTTACTGTATTCATGCGGTAGCTAAGAGAAGGAACCGTATTCCCTGAGCCGCTTTCCAGCTACCCGCAGAATGAGAAATGTAAAATTAGTGGAGATGTGTGCATGAAGGGAGCCGAGCAATTAGCAAGGCGCGGGCGCCCGCTGGCCCACAGGGGGTCGGGGAGGGCGAGTGGGGAGACCAGGGCGCGAGGGCAAAGGGCTCCCTTCCTGGCAGGCTGCGGTTTGCAGGCCCTGGCTGGGGCGAGGTCAGCGCTTGTGCAGCAGCCCCCGCTGCAACGGCTCCCGGTTAAGAACAATGCTGCTTCCTACCATCCCTTCACAATGTACGCCTGTCGGTGACTTTATACCCACTTGAGGCCCACAAGGCACCATCGGGAGCACACACACTCTCTTTTTCTGTTTCTCCCCAGCTTGGCCCGGCAAAATCATGTTAAACATCCAAACGCTGCAAACTTAACAACTGTCAGCATCTGTACCAACAGGTCTCAAATGCTAGAACATTGATCTTAGGAAGAGGGGCCTGAGGCCTCCAAGCAAGACCTTGGAGTCCCTCCGGCTAGTACCCCATCCTCATTCTCTTTTCCCCCACACCTCCCCAGTTTGTAGCTCCCAGATAGCCACTCTTCTCGGTGGCTGCAGGGCTTGGCTGCTAAGTGCAGTGCAAGACTTGTGATCTGTTTCCCTCCGCCCAGTGTAGGGATGCGCATAAGCTGGATATTTACAATGGCAGTGTGTGCACGCACCTCTGCCTGCGAGGGCAGGTGTCTGTGTACAAGTTCTGTTAGATGCAATGTGGAATTACGTGCATTTGTGCAGGTTTCTAAGCCGTTTTGCAGCCGAGTTGTTGCTCTGAGATTGGATTAGGGGGCCAAAGAGAATGCCCCTTTTCAGGGGCTTCAAGGCTACCTTTACATCCTCTCCTTGCAGTTCCAGGTGGCAAACCCAACCCTGTCCTCTCCCCACCCTCCCTTAAAACCAACCAAACAATTCACAAACCCTTATTTATTTGTTTGTCTGTGGTTATTGCCCATGTTATTAATTGCACCCAGGACTTTCTTGCTCTTTGAGAGAGCAGCGGTATAAATTGGCTCTAATAAATATTAGCCGCTAGATTAGGCGAGGTGAAGCTGGCACCGCGCTCTATTTTCGACCTGTAGCCTCTGCGAAGCCGCCAGTTCTGCGCCAGATTAGCCCCATCCATCCAGTGTCAATGGTTGTCTTGTTGAGAAAATCAGTGAGTAAACAGGGCTGACAGAGAGGGGGCCCAGCTGATTACTCATACAAATAGACTGCAAACTCCTCCAGGAGAAGCTGTTTCCAGAGATGGGTTTCTTGCATTGACAAGGCTGCTTCTCCCAGGATCCTGTGTCCTGCTGTTCCCACTTTGTCCTCCATCAATCACACAATTGTGTCTGGGATGTTTTATAGAGTCACTTAATATCCCTGCCTTCATCTCTATTCACTTAGAGAATCATCTGCCATCAGGGCTAAAGGCTTTCTGCAGGATAGGACTGGCGACACACCCGGGCAACAATAGCTGTGGTGGAAACAGGACCTGGCGCCCTTTCTGATGCTAATAGAACAGCCCCGGGATGTTCCAGTGTGAGGCGGCCTCTACTGAAATCGGCCATTAGCCCTTTGTCCACTGCATTAAATTATCCCCTGGGCTAGTCCATGATAGGGTATGGAGGCCACCATAAGTTTTCTTTAAAAATTATTTCTTTTCCCCTAAAATGGTTTTTGGATTTGAGAATTGGTCACGATGAAAGTCATAAGTGCTTTCTCTCTTCTTTTCTTTACAAAGTAGTGGAAATTATGTTTCGGCTAAATGTATAGAGTACTTTTGGCCTTTATCCACTTCCTCATACTATTAGCAGAACTCTGCCCTCCTGTCCCCCCACCCCCCTCACTCCTATTCCTCACCCTCTGCCTCCAGCCAGACTGTCCTGTCCAGATAGGAAAGGATTAAGTGACATTTCGTTTTAGACCAAAAGCGGAGCATCTTTTAAGCAGAGAATTTCCACAACTAAGAGGCCAGCTGGATACAAAATTACATTTTACAGGGGAATTTTAAAGACAGAAAAAAGAATTACAAGGTATTACTCTTTAAGTGGCTCATCTACAAATTAGATTGCTACACAATTAATCAAAAAGTTAATTAATGAGCAAGTTACTAATTAGGACATCTAAAACCAGTGTGTTTATAGTACCTTCATTTAAAAAACCCCCTGTAGTTAATTGGCCCACACACTGATCTCATAACTGGTAGTGGAGGCTAAAATACTATAGATTTATTATTTATTATGTGTAAGTCCTAATTATGTCACCACTGCATTCTATACTCCATAACTGACAGAATTTTACAGTTAATTGGAAAGGTTGGCATTTAGGAAAATATAACCAGACTAGTCTATGAAACCCACTAAGTATATCTACATTTACACTTTTTCCTGGGCAGGGACTCCAGGAGGGATACTTATGTTTTCTGACTGGTCTCTGGGAGTTCAAGCTCACAGAGCCTCCTGTTTATGAACTCTCATAAGCCCTAAAGGTTTATGATTTGCTTTGGAGAATTGCTTATGACTGAAAATTCAGAGGCAAAATTAGGTTTGGGAGTTTGAACTCCTGGGGCTCCCCCTCACTGAAATGGAGCACTATGTCCCAAAGTGGGGTCTTTTTTTTAAAAAGTTTACATTAAAACAGAGGTTTCCACTGATAATTTTCATAATATTTGCAAAGGACAAATGCCAAGTTAATTTCATTAAAAACAAGGGTACATTCAGGTGAACTGAACATTCCCTCTCTTTATTGTATTTTCCACCTGGCTAGTACCCTAGGCATTCCTGCTTCTGAATGGCTAACGGTCTCTAAGCCTAGGCCCTAGGCCACCTAGAGCACTTCCCTTTACTTTGGAAGAGAAAACAAGGTTTAAAGCTGGAGTCTCAAGGGTTAAATCCTTATTCCCCCCTCCCCCCTCCTCTTTTCATTGTATCAATCGAAGCCCCAAACCAACCCGGCCCCTCTTCTGAGACTGTGACCTGGAAGATCTACCATGGCCAATGTCATCCTCCAGTGACCTTCTCTGGACAGGGTGCAGGCGTGAGGAGTTGGGCAGATTGGAGGAGGAGGAGGCCTGCCCCACAAAATGCTTTCTCTCCAGGCCCTGGGTCTCCCGAATCCACTCCACCCCTCTAAGAGTCTCTGAACTAGATTCTTCTAAGGGGAGAAGGGAGGACCCTGTGTCCAGACAGAGACTCAGATAAAGGCTTTCCAGAGAGAGGTCAATATGCTGCAAACAACCAGCTTTGATCTTTAGCCACAAAGGAAGGTGGCAACACCCCACACAGACACACACACACATGCCGGTTACCCCAGCGAGGAGAACACACATAGGTAATTTTAATGAAAGAGGTTCCTGTACCACATTATTAGCAATAAATCTACACCATTCTTTGTTGGTTAAAATCATTATGATCATCATCGCTATCATTACTGAACTCATTATTCTTGTGTTACTATCAGAGTAGATTTATGATAATACCCACCATTACGCCTGAGTTAAAGAAGGTGTAAAGGTTTGATTAATAGCTGCTTTCATGTTTTAATATTCAACATTTTCTCACATTTTTTCTAAATAAGGACGATGATAATTACAGGCGGTAATTACTGCTTTTGTTAGGAGTGTGTAATTAGCCACATATGCATTGTTCTTTAAAAAAAAAAAAAGCACAGGTTTGGGAGCTGGATCATAAGTCTAGGGGTGGGCAAACAGAGCTTGGACAGGTCACCTACGGACGTTTTGACAAATCGAGAGATGGGTCCGCAGCTCTGCTCCATGGCTACCTGCCCGGGACACCAGGAATTTGTTTTGAATGAAACCAGGTGAGGTTGGAAATGAAATATTTGGAAGGGTTTACTAGGAGGGGTGGTGCCCCTGTAGACCTGCGGGTGTCTGAGATTCGCTTCTCAAGAGGCATCTCTGGCCCAGCCTTAAGGCCTCATAAGGCCTCGGGCTCGTGGGCCCGGCCGGAGGCAATGTGGCCCTTATCTGTGTGCTCCCCGGTATAAAAACGCCCGGGCCTTGTCCCCTCCCGCCCAGCAGACGCCAGGCGCGCAGTCAGCCCCGCATCCGTCATTTTCCCGCATTGAATTAGCCCAAGAGCTTCCTCCGAGCTCCCAGACTATCTGTCCCTTAAAGGTTACACGCTGCCATGCCTCGCTTTGTCTTCCTCGTGCCCTTTCCTGGCAAAAATGGAGACATCACATCCTTGCCCAGCCCCGGCTCAGTATTTATGAAGGTTTTCTGACAAATAGGCAGGCTGGCCACGCATGGGTGACTGCCTTCATTCCGCACTTGGCTTGTTTACATAGGACCAGCACCATTTCCACGGATTAAACAAATCACAGGGAGAAGCAGACATTTATAACCCGCCAATGAGGCCACAGGCAGTTGGAAAAAAAATGTGCTAGTGAGTGTGTTGCGCGACTGTGCAAAGTCAAAATGAATGCCCTGTCTGCAAGGCTGACCTTCGGGAGAGGGTGATCCCGGCAGCCCGTGTGTTTGCCGCACGCAAGGGACATGCGTGCAGAGGGGCCGCGTGGATTCGCGCGTCAGGGAGGGTTTAGACTACTGGTTAGAGCGCCATTCAGTTACTCGGAGTTGGACCTCTCCCGAGGACACACACAAAGGCCAGGGAGCGCGAGTGCGCGTTCCCTCTCCCAGAGTGTGTGTATGTGTGTGTCTATGTGTGACTGTGCCCGTGGGACACTGTGCGCGCGACCATCGCAGGACCCTCCATCCAGCAGTTAACCCTTGGCAGGCCAGCTCGGGAGAGAGGAACTCCGAGGGGGCGCGCTTCTGCTCTACTCCAGCGGGGCTGAGTTTTACAGGCCGGCGCGAGGTGCGGGCGGTCCCGTGCGCGAGCGCGCGTGTATGTGGGTGTGTGTCTGTGTGGTGAGTGTGTAAGAGAGACAATGTGTGTGCCTGCACGTGGCGTGTGCGCGTGTGATCAAGTGTATATGTGGCGTGTGCGTGTGTGGTGTGGGTGTGCGCGGTGTGCATGTGTGCGTGAGTGTGTGCACGCGCGAGAAGTGCATGTGTGGGCGCGAGTGCAAGTGCGCGCGCGTGTGTTTACACTTCCAGAAGTCAAATCCTTTCTAGGACTCCCCCTTGCTTCACCCGGAAGTGTTCGGTGACCCCTCCACCCAATTAATGAAAACAAAGCAAAGGGCCCGAGCTGGCCCTCCGACGGCCCGGAGCTTGCGGAGCGGGACGCCGACCGGGCGTCAGCCCGGTTGCTCGCGGCGCGGAGGCTGCTGCGGTTCGGGGCTGGGGTTCTGCACTCCCGCTCCCGGCTCCCCGCCACCCGCAGCCCTCTCGCGCCGCCGCCGCGGGCACCGCCGGGGCTTCAGTGACACCAGGCACCCGCCCCGGGCCGCGGGAGGAGGAAATTCCCTGCAAAATAGCAATGGTTCCGAGAAAAGGATCACAACAAAATATTGAATAAATTCCCTTTTAATTTATTTGATCATTCCACATTACGGGGCTATGAATTGCTCAAATTTGATAACAAGTACTCAATTCAACTCATTATGTAAGTTAAATTAGACTTCGATAAAATTTCAGTGGCGCGCAGTGGTTCCTCGAATGAAATGTAATTTGTGCAAGAATTTGTTGTATCTGTCACAAATATTTCCAATTAGCGACCGTAATTATTTGATAGTTTCTGCAATTATGGCTTAAACGGGTGAATTTGGGACTGTGGAGGACCCTAATTGGCCTAAATTTGATATTTTGCATATTTGCATAATGAGGAAATTGGTAGAAAATTGTGTTCATTCATTTGTGAAAAATCCTATGAATTTTATGAATTTGAAAGCTCTGTTTGTGCAGACTGTGACTTTGCCTGCTGATCCCTGAGGAGCTGACGCTGAACGCCTGAATGGGCAGCGCGCCAACTTCGCTGCTCCAGGAGGGGGTGGGGAGGGAGAGGAGGAGGAGGAGGGAGAGGAGGAGGAGGAGGAAGAGGAGAGAGGGGAGGGGGAAGGCTGTGGTAGCGGTGGGCGGAGGCGGCAACATGGCGCATGCTCCGCGACGTCCCGGGCCGCGGGCGGAATCCCCCGGCTCATCTCCTTGGGGGTGAGACTGGGTGGGATGGGGATCGGTGGGGGTAGTTGCGTGGGGTATTATACCTGCCCGGTTACAGGCCGCTGCCCTCTAGTATAACTGCGCGCGCGCGCGCGCCCGCACACACACACACACACACACACACACACACTTGCTCTCAATGAGAAATGTACCCAATCTGCTAGGTGGAAGGGGTAATTGTGGAGGGGTGAGGTCTTGAGATGATGGTAACTGTGCACTTGTTTAAGTTAAATTGCCAAAGCTTCTCCTCTCAGTAAAAATGTTTGATCTATGGCGCTGTCAATTTAAAGTGTTTAAAGAGAAGCAAAAGCATAGATTTTAAGCTGCTTTGCCCAGCACCCATTCATCATGCATCAGAGATTTTAAAGTTTCATGGTTGCTGTGGTTTAACATCTCAACTCTCTGACACAAGAATCTGGATAGAGGAAATAGCTCTGCGGTCAGAGGCTTATGACTAAAGAAGAAGGATCATGGCAAAAAATAAAATGCACAAAATACTCATTTCTGCCCATGCAAGAAAGGGTGGTCTATTTTAAGGGGGCAGGGTATGTTAATAATTATAAACAGAATTGGAACCCACTTTTAACCAAAAATTACTGAAACAATGCCACCAATTTCTTTACAGGAGGGAGATGGGAGAAACTAGTTCAAAAGAAACCAGACAAAATCCCCAAACACTCCATCTCCGTTCTAATAAATAATGTTTTTCCCCAAGTATTTTTTGCAGATATCCTGTATTTTCATCAAAACCCATCAAAAAAAGTCATCCTCTATGATTCTTGAATGTAACATTTTAAATACTCCCTTAATTTCTATAGATCTTAGATGCATAAAACCAAGCAAAACAGACTCATAGTGAAGAACATGATAAAATCTGGCTTTGCAGTTAAGTGCCCTGTAAAACTGCTCTACTTGTGAACATTACTTTTGCTGGGAAAGACTTTCTTATCTACATGGAAGTGGGTAATGTGAGTGTCTAACAGGCTATAAATGCTTAAGTGCTTTGTTTCACAGTGCATTTTCAGTAAAGGTCAAAATAAATTCATCTTCCTTTAATGCAGTATTTATGTTTGTGCAAGGTTTGGAATAAAATCACCATTAAAATTCCATATGAAAAAACGAATAGGAAAATGGGAGCTGTGTCTTTGGTTCAGTTTTTTGTGGATGGAAAGGTATCATTTGAGGATGGAAACAAACAGAAGAAAACCAGTCAGTCACTTAAGACAGAATTTGAACAATGCAAAGATATTATTTTACTAATATTTAAAGTGAATTAAATAGGTGTTTTTCCATTTTAATTTAAATATTCTTGAGAATAGTAAAAGACAGATGACCCTGGTGTCTAGTGTTCAGAAAATAGGGGCAATAACATCTTTGCCCATATCACAGTATTTTGATAAAAGATCCAACAATAATATTGGGTATTAAGTCTCCTACTATTATACTGTTGTTGGCGGCAGCATCATCACGATCACTATTGTTATAAGTAGCAGTAGTACTATTATTGTGACATTAGTATTAAGATAACATGTAAAGAAGGATCTTGAGGGCAGAGCTGAAAATTAGCCCAGACCTCCTTCGATTACAGCATGAAAAGGAGCAGGTCATTCACATCTTTTTCTAGCTTGCGCACATGATCAGTGATCACCATGAGTAGAATCATCTTCAAATACAAAGGATAGTAGTTCATTCTCTTCTTCATTTAACAACACATCGTGTTAAATTTGGGGGATATAGATATTATTTATTTAACCTGTTCAAGAAGTCATGAAGCATCACTTAAGTGCTGAAATTTAAGGCCACCTCTAATCACTGGGGTGAATAAGGAACACAAAAAATATTAAATTGAAGATGCAGAATCTGCCTCAAGCTTAGGACCAAGACACAGTATTAATTTTTGCACCTTTTTTGTGAGTTCATTTTTAAAAAGAAAATTAAACAAAGAGGACTTTTGTGCAAGCATTAAGCTTTCAATGTTACCCTACACCTATTTTGGTTTTTCCTTTATATAAATATATCTGTAAGATTTTTGTTGTGCTTATTATGAACAGGACAGTATTCCCACTGCAAAAGCTTTTTCAGAATGGTCTAAAATGTTAATCCTTTTGGCACTCACATGACCTAAACCTCCACAGTAAAAACGTTGGTGAAAATCAAGATTGGGGGAAAATAAAGAAGAAAAAACTATCACTCCAGTTCCTTTAAATCAGAACATTGTTTTTTTGGACAGGCATGGTGGCTCACATCTGTAATCCCAGCGCTTTGGGAGGCCGAGGCGGGCGGATGACTTGAGGTCAGGAGTTCAAGACCAGCCTGGCCAACATGGCAAAAACCATCTCTATTAAAAATACAAAAATTAGCCGGGTGTGGTGGTGCACACCTAAAATTCCAGCTACTCAGGAGGCTGAGGTGGGAAAATCTCTTGAGCCCAGGAGGCAGAGGTTGCAGTGAGATTGAGCCACTGCACTCCAACCTGGGTGACAGAGTGAGACTCTGTCTCAAAAAAAGAAAAAAAAAAGAAAAAGAAAAAGAAAATGTTGTTGTGGGTTTTGTTTTTTTTTTTCTGTTTCCTACACCCACCTCCCACCCTCAACCCCCAGGAAACATTTGTCGCCATCATTGTAGATAGCTCAAGACCAGTTTGAAAGGTTTAGGGCTGGAAATGTGATCATTTACTAAGTACTGGATCTAATTAAATCCACAGAGAAGAAGATTCCAATGGTTTGTGAGACTGCAGGAAATGGTTGCCCTTCCCAGGGCAGTCCCCACCCCAAGATCAAACATAGCCTTTCATTCCTGGAGAAAGTCAGATTCCCTGCAGTTTGTGGTCTTGCTCTCAGCAGAGGAGAGACTTGTAGGAAGCAAAGCCATAGCAATCCCTCTACAGGAACCCTTTCCTTGGTTCCTTACTCTGAACATTTTGGGCTGAAGCCTTCATATACGGGTTCCCCTTCTCATCTCTTTTTTTCAGAAAAATGTGTGCTGAAAAAAGTCTTCACAATACAAAAACTGCTGGAAAGTGGTGAGATAACAAAACCTCCTAACTTGGGTTTATCAAGCAGAATTTTTTTAGGATTTTCATTTTAATAGGTTATTCTTATAGATTTTCTTTTATTGCATTTCTTTCTGTCTCTCCTTTTCAATCACCAACTACTCCATCGAGGCCATCATCATTTTTCACTTGGATTATCACAGTAGTCTCCTAACTATCTGCTCTGGCTCTAGTCTCTTCCTTAATCAGTTCGTTCTGCCTGGGGCAGACAAGCTAAAGTTAATATTACCCTGCTCTCATCAAATTCGTCTTGTACGCTAAATATGCCAACAGCTTACCCATTCATAGAGAATAAAGCCCAAACTCCATGAACCTGTTTTCAAGTCTTTCAATAATCTGGCTCATCTTCATGTCCAAACTTATCATCTCCCACTGCTCACCCACTGAGCCCTGTATTCCAGCAAGATTTGTTTCAGAACACCCCCTTGCATACTTCAATCAGTTTCCTGCACCAGAAACACCCCCCTGTCTTGTTTGCCTGTTTCCTATAGGTCATTTAAGAGGTAGCCTATCCCGTTTATCATATAGGTGGGAATTGAACAATGAGAATACTTGGACAGAGGAAGGGGAACATCACACACTAGGGCCTGTTGTGGGTGGGGAGGGGGTAGGGATAGCATTAGGAGATATACCTAATGTAAATGACGAGTTAATGGGTGCAGCACACCAACATGGCACATATATACATATGTAACAAACCTTAACATTGTGCACATGTACCCTAGAACTTAAAGTATAATAAAAAAATATATATATAAAAAAGAAAAAAAAAGGGGTAGCCTACCCCCCGCCCCCAACACCACCACCCTCTGCCAATGAATTTGCTCATTCATTCTTTCTTTCATTCAATAAACACTTATCGAATGTGCCAGGCACTATCCATATGCAAATTGCCGGGGAGACAAAGATGAAGAGACCAAGCCCCATGTCCTCAATGGAGACGACATCATGTAGTAGGCAAATAACAATAATGCCATGTACTAAAAATTCTATGACCAGGATGCAGACAAAGTACAATGAGAATGTCCCAGTCCCTTCATTGCTTTCCATACTAAGTTCTTTCTCCCTCTTAAATTAAACCCATCATGCCCACGGAAGCTCACCCTACATTGCCTAGTACTATTGGTAAGTTCCTCAAGAATAAAGGACTGTCTCCTTTTGTGTCCCTCAGAACCCCCAGTACAAAGCTTTGGAACATAGATATTGATTGATTGATAAGTGGACATGGTTGTAGTTATATAATTGTCACTTTCAGTTATACGAGTCTAACCTGGTTGTTCTGTAGGGTGGAGGGACCACCATGATAAATAGTGGTGGCCTCTTTTAGTCACACTGTAATGGCCTGGTTTTCCTAGCATCTGACATTCTTTGGGTAAGGCTACAAATGGGCACCCAGAATTGTGAACATAACTTTATTCATGGTGGCTTATCCCAAATGTTGTAGATTGTATAATAAAGAGCCAAAGAGTAGTAAGTAAATAAAGATAATTTAATTAATTTACAAAGACCACTGAATTACTGTTTTTTGTTTTGTTTTGTTTTGTTTTTTTTGAAACAGGGTCTTGCTTATCACCCAGGCTGGAGTACAGTGGCGTGATCTCAGCTCACCACAGCCTCGACCTCTCAGGCTCAAGTGATTCTCCCACCTCAGCTTCCCCAAACAGCTGGTACCACAGGCGCAAGCCACCACACTAAGCTAGTTAAAAAAAAATGCAGAAAGAAGGTCTCACCATTGCCCAGGCTAGTACTGTCACCTTGGTCATGTCCCCAATACCTCCACTACCACTCCAGTATCCCTACGGCCACTGCCATAATTGTTAGTAACAGAAGATATTTATCATGGGCCAAATCTGGTGGCATATACCACACACCCCTTATTATTGATGGTAACAGACACTGACTTCATAAAGAATGTTACAGGACTCTCTTATAACTCAGTCCAAAGTAGCATTATGCTTATGTAAATATAACTGCATAAGTAAGTAAGGTACAACTCAGCTATGAAAAGGCACAACATTTTAAAAATATTAGGCCAGGTTTAAAATCTTCACGCTGTTGACACATGAACCTTTTGATAAAATTGGGAAATATCATGAGAAGTATTACAACATTGCTTATTCAGAATTGGAGTAGTCACATCACAGATAGATCTGCTACATCTCCATCAAATCGTGTTATGCGAGAGGAATCAAAGGGCCATTTGGTGTCTGCAGCCTCATCAGAAAGACTCCTTGTTAAGAATATGGAATGGGCCAGGTTGTCACTGTCCATGTACCCACCTAGTCAAGGTGGATCTTAGATTAATAGGCCTTAAAAATCAAATCTAAATTTCCTAGGAAAACTTCCTATCACACACAGTGGATTAAACAAATGTATTTGTCTGTGCCCTCCATGGAAGATTCTCTGAAATGATGGTAAAGGAATAAAGAAGGTACCAATCAAAACAGGCAGACAGCAAGAGAGGAGGTGATAGCAGAGAAGTGCAAGCAAAATTTTGGAAGCTAGAATGCATAAGTACCAAGAGTAACTGACTTAGCAGACCCCCCCAAAACTGAAGCTTCAGCCCTCTGTCGGGGAAATTAACAAGGAACAAAGCAATGCATCTCACAGAAGCTCGGAGAGGTTCAGGAACTAGAAATACCACAGGTGTCTCTAAAGGTGGTAGTGTCAGGAGGGATTGCAAACAAGAGGCTTGGTCAAGTCTTTTAAAGACAAATCAGGCGGTGTGCGGTGGCTCACGCCTGTAATCCCAGTACTGTGGGAGGCCCAGGCGGGTGGATCACCTGAAGTCAGGAGTTCCAGACCAGCCTGGCCGACATGGTGAAACCTCATCTCTACTAAATATACAAAATTAGCTGGATGTGTTGGCGTATGCCTGTGATCCCAGCTACTTGGGAAGCTGAGGCAGGAGAATTGCTTGAACCTGGGAGGTGGAGGTTGCAGTGAGCCGAGATCGAGCCATTGCACTCCAGCCTGGGCAACAAGAGCAAAACTCCATCTCGAAAAATAAATAAATAAATAAATGTTAATCCCTTTATCCCCACAACCACTCAAATTAGATTAGAGATTTTCCCTTTGGAGATGTTGAACCAGAAAGGATTTGGGGACACCAGTCAAGATAGGGATGAAGCAGAATGTTAGAAACATGGGGAGTGAAGTGAAAATCTACATACTGAATGGTGAGTTCTCCAACTCTCCTCCTCTATTTGGCTCTCAGAACACTGGGAGCCAGTGTTTTTACCTCTCAAGAAGGCATCTAGAGGAGTCTTCTTCCATAAAATTAGCCACAGACTTGACCATTGGAGATCCCCTGAGAAAAATAGCTGGATGCTGTACAGTAAAGCCCACCAGTCAAAAAGGCCACCTTGCACACAGAACTTATTATCAGAATTGTAGTGCTTTGCTTATTTACTTATTCATGTATTTACTTCTTCTAGTTCCTCACTTGTAAATATGATTAGGTAACCAAAGTCTACCAGACATTTGAGGAAAGCTTCTAATGGAAAAAGCAGAGACGGAAACAAACAGAATAAAAAGGAACTCGGAGAAAACAGACCAGAACATAAGCAACTTCAAACAAATCAACAGACAAAGCACAATTATTAGGAGATAGGAGACAATGCTGAAGCCACAAAACAAAAACAGGAGGACATTCCAAAGAGAATATTCAGAGAATGAGGAAAAAAAAAAACCTCTGGGAATTTAAAAGTGTAATAGTAGAAGTGAAAGATTCAGTAGCAGGGCTGTAAGATAATGCTGAGGAAGTCTCTAAAGAAATAGATTAAAATGAAATGGAAGGAAAGAAAATTAGAAGACCCAACTAATAGGAATTCTAGTAGATAACAGAGAAAACGAGAACAACAATTTCAAATAAATGATTCAAGAAAATGTCCTAGAGCAGATGGGCATGTGTTTCCAGGTTGAAACTGGAGCACCATGAATTTAAAAAGACTTTTCAGCAACTAAAAAATTTGAAGAGAGTAGGACTGAGGGCTGGTAAGGTATGGGGCAAGCAACTGCGAGTTGTCACTATAGGCCTTGTAGTATAATTTAACATTTTATACAGCTATGGGTATTACACTGATAGGAACAAAATTTAAATTAAAATGTATATAATTAAATTTTCTAGTGAGAAGGAAACAGACACAGCATTGGGAAAGAGACGAAAATACTTAGGATTGTTTAAAAATATAACCTGACATAGGGAACCATTAGCAAAGTCTAGACGCTACGTCTTAGATTTTTGCGCATGTTTTCCACCATCCCAAGTGCCTGCACTTTGGCTTGAATAAGAGTATGAGATCTGAGTGCCCTGCTCCCAGAATATGATCAGGAGATACTAATTTGAACTGGAATTCTTAAGACGCCTGGGTTGGAGTCTGTTTGCCACTGATAATTGCGTGACCTCAGGAATGCCCCAAACTCTCTGGACCACAGTGTCTTTGCATACAAAATTAGAGGCTGGCCAAGATCAGAAGTCACAAATTGGCAGCCCAGAAATTAAACCTGGCCCACAGACATATTTTATTAGGCTCACCGAGTATTTTTAAACATTTTAAAGTTTGATATATCTAGCTTTTCTTTAAAATTCAGAAGATCTGGCAACAGTGAACTCATATTCTTGGGAAAAACCCACTGGCACTGATGGGGCATGGATTGCCATGTAGCCACAGGCCCCTCTCTAGCTATCACTGCTGGGCCCCACTAGGCATTTGAGTTTGAGAACTCTGGGATAGATGATTGTTTAGGTCCCTTCCAAGTCTAACATTTCACTTATTCATTTGATCATTTATTCATTTAGTGAACTTTCTGCATGCTATTACATTAGACACTGGAGACACAAAAATGAATACGACAGAGTCCTTGCCCTCAATGAGTTCACAATCTTCTTATAGAAGAGTGCTTAAAAATATTTACAACACCGTGAAATATTTGCCAAACAAGGCTCATATCATGTGCAGTAGGGTCTCAGAGAATGGGTCATTTCAAGGAAGAAATATCGGGAATCGTCTTAGAAGCCGCTGATAGTTGAGCTGGTTTTGGAATGCATCAGGTGGACAAGAGGACAGCCTAGGCCTGTGCTCAAAACAGTCCGTGGACTAGCCCACCACCGCTAGTGATGTATAACGTTTTACATGAAAACCTCAGAGACACTAGAACCCCTGAGAAGAAAGCTCGGGATAAAGCATAATGTAATGGCATGTCAATGTGTTCCTGCCACAGACCACCAGGAACAAATGGATTTGTTGACATATTGCAAGGAAAGACAACATGTACCATGAAGAACCATGAGGCAGCTCAGTAACAGGGGTTAGAAAGGACTACTTACAGGACTTGGACTTCACTTAGGTGATTTGGAGGAGCGTTCAAGGAAATAGGGTTCTGCTGTGCATTGGATTCCATCAGGAAACAAGATAAATCTTTGATTATCTTAACAAATCTTATCTAAAAGATGAGAAGAATGAAGTGAGGCTAAAGCTGTAATTGGCAAAGCAGCAGCAGTTGCTTCTATTAGCCTGATAAGGGAATGTCTGATCATTTTTGTGGTTTGGACAATGTTCTTGTTCTGGTTGGAGTTCAGACATGACTATGAAGGGGTCTTGATTTGCCTTATCATCATATTCACAGAGTGGCCTTGTCTGGAGTTCTGTGAAAGTGTTCAACAGGAGACTACTAAGGCCTAGCTGTGAGGGCCAGGCAGGCTCCTGACGGCAGAGCTTTTCTTTTTCTCAGGTCTCAGTGTCTTTGAGAGCTTCAAAGGCTGGAAAGCCCTCTATCAATTTCTTTCCAATTCCCTGTATAAGTTTATATTCAGCTCAAGCAAGACTTATTTGTCCAATGCTGATGGGCTCATTTAGAAACTCTGTAATGCTACTCTCCCTGGAAAATGTGCCTGGTCAGTCCTGACCATGTCCTGGACCGGGTCTTCATGACCTGGGATCAGCCAGCCATGTCTGCCCAGACCTTTTCTGCTCATTTTCGTAGACAAACAACTTGTTTCTGCACAGAGCTGCCCTCTTGTTGTTAGCCTCCTGTAAAAGCATTTTTCATCCAAAGATGTTCACATTTACTATCACCCTATGAAATCAAGTACCTCAGAACTGGAAATGACTAACCAGTCTTCCTGTCACCAATTTCTCCTGAGTTCAGTCCATCTTCTCTATCACCAGAATCACTGTCCTCCATCTCTATTCTAAGGAGTCCCTGCCAGTTCTCTCTCCTCCTCCTTCTGGAGAGAGAGCGAGCTCATGTATTGTACAGCCCAAGGTCCTAGACAACCCAGCCCCAGCCCACCTCTGCGGTCTCATCTCCCACCGGACTGTTTCCATCCCCACACACCCAGAAACTTCCCCAGCTGGATGCCACTGCACTACTCTCTCCTTTGCTTTGCCTGATCAAGAATTCATCTTCCCTGCAGTGTTAGTAACTCTCTTTCCCTTGCTTATTGTACTTATTTTTCATATATCCAGGACCACATGTGTCTTGTTGGGCTATGATTGTGATCTGTCTCATTCATGGAAGGCACAATGTCCTGGCATCCCCAGTGCCTAGCATGATGCCTCACAGAGAATACTTCCCGCAAGAATCTATAAAGGAAACCTGTATATAGACAGGGACCCTTCTACTTCATTCTAAAGCAGTAGCCTTCAGCCTGTGTTAAAACACTTCTCCTGATAGGCACATCACTAGCTCCCAAGGTGGCCCATTTTAATGTTCAATAGCTTTGTTAGAAAGTTCTTCCTCATATCAGTCTCAGATTTGTCTCTCCCCAAAATCCAATTCTTTGTGAACACGTGAAGTCAGCACTTTTGTCCTTCTTATCTTCTCTTTTCCAGGAGAACACTTGGGTTTTTTCTCTCCTGGTTATTCCTCTGGACATGTTCCACTTTGTTACCATCTTCTTAAAGCCTGAGGCCCGGAACTGGACACCATTTTCCAGATATGGTTTGAGGAGTTTAGAGTAAAAGAGAACCATCAGCTCCCTCATTTTAGTCTAAAATCCCATTTGATTATTTGGCCCCATTGCCATTGAGCTTATAGTCAATTCAAAGCCTTAGTCTTTCAGGATTTTTATGTTTTATAAATGTTGCAGCTAATTCATGTCTCTCTTAACTTGCACGACTGATTTTTTGGACCCATGGATAGAAGCTTGCATTCATCCCAGTTACATTTCATCTTGTTGTATTTAGCCCATTATCTTATCCTTGGCAAGGACTTGTTGCATCCCAGTTCTCTTCCTGATTGGCATACTCTACAATTTCGGTGATCACGCTCTTTACATCATCTTCCAAATTAATACAAATGCGAGACAGAATCAAATTAAGGTCAGAGCCCTTATTCTTTTTCCTTCTGCCTTATTTTCTTTTTCTTCCTCTCTTCACTCTTTCCTCCCTGTCTTGTTCCAAAAAGTTACAAGGCTGCTCCCTAGGGCATTATACTACAAAACTCCTAAGATGACACACATTCAGATTGGCTCATTTCCAGATAGCTGTGCAGCTAGTTATGAATCCAGCCAAGGTCCTGGCATCACACACATTGTTTCTGTCATGCCTACAGGATACAGTAAGAGGCAAGCCTCCCTAATTCCAGATTTATTAGGCCTATGATAATTCCGTGTTTTGTTTGTTGTGACTTGTCCTGAAGACCTTGAGGCCGGTTTTCTCTTCTAGGAGCTCATAATCAATCCTTTTAGTGCTTTGTTCTAGAATCTTCTTTGGAACAAACAAGATCTTCTTTTCACAACCCCAGTGACATTTATATATCTCCTGTTTTCTAAAACATGAAAAATAATGGTATCTGCAGAATATCTACATGCAGTAGCTCTACTGTGACATTTTCCTAAGGTTTTTGTTTTGTTTCTAAAAAGAAAGTCTAATTTAATCTAGAAACTCGATAAATTTAAGCCACTTCAAGGGGAGAACACCAAGTGTAGACTTAAGACATTTAATATAACTCAGTGAAGATCTCAAGCTTTCTAACCCTGCCTAGAGTTGCGCTGGCATTTCTCTTCTTTCTTCCATCCCTACCTGCTATAAGTGAGCTTTAAAGAGGTTACTGAGCACTTTGGTGCAAGGCTAGTCTAGTTCAGGGACTGAGAATCATAAATGATCCTAATCCATGATCTTAAGTCAGCTTTTCTGTCCGTGGAATATACTTCAGGAAACTAAAAATTTGAGCCTGAAGATCCTAATCTAACCCAAACCTATGCCAATGTGTAGAATAATTGGAAAGGAATTGGCTAAGAATGTTTGACTCTCCTCTCCTGCTCTCAGTAGTCCTCCTGGGTTGCTGGCCAGTGGGGAAAGATCAAAGAGCTTCAACAATAACTTGACCTAACCTCAGTAGTGCAGATAGATATTGTGCTGAAGTTGGAAAGCTTTGTAGAGCTTTGGGTTCAGCAAAAAGGCCTGAAGTACTTCTTTCAAAGTCAGTTCAGATATTACTTTCTGTAAGAACATTTTTAGAACTTTCCCCAGGCTGTGCTGAGCCCCAGAACATCCTGGGCACATCTCTGTCACCGCCTTTACTAGAGCATTTTGAAATGACATTTTTGACATGTTGGTCTGCCCATGCCATACCTTGATTTCTTCACAGGGCAGGGGCTGTCTTAGTCATCCTGGGCTCCTAGTGCCTAGCACTGTGCTTGGCATGAAGCAGGGGTTTGGCAAATATTTACTAAATGTAATGGAGTGGTTTTTCAAGGCTTTTAAGTTCATAATGTCCACTGTACATTTTGTTCAGCTCTCCCTCTTAATTTTAAAAGGCCCTATGAAATTTAATACATTATTTCGGATTCATGAATACTTTACTCATTACATTAGTCTTGTTAAAGGAGTCCATTATTCCAGAAATCTTGTTAGAAGAGAGCTCTTTGTCGCTGTAGAGTTTTCCATGGATTGCTGGAGCTTGAGAGGACAGGGGGTGCCTCATACCTTCTGCTTTCTTAGGATTCCAGAATGTTAAGGAGGAGGGAATGCCTTAGACATCATCTCATCAAGTCCCCCAGTTTGAGAATGAGAAACTCCATTCAGAGATTTTTTCCAAAGACACAAGAAGGTGACAGGGTCAGGATTAGAACCCCAGTCCTGTGAGCCTAAATGCCCATTCCATGACCCTCCCTGGCCACCCCAAGGGATCTGCTAACTAGACCTTTTGCTTCCCCACCCTGTTCAGGTTGCAAACTGTGTTCCCTGCTTAGTCTGTGGGGCTGGGCCAGCCTCCAGCGGAGGAGCAGCCTACACAGGTCATTGCAACGGTGTGGGGCCTGAGGGACGAATAAGTGGGACTTCTTGCTTGATCAGCTGCCCCAGCAGTTGCTCACTCCCTGTGTGTGGTTGCTGTGGCTCCTACAGTGTCCTGTCATCCTCCTTCTGAAAGAAGACTTGCTGGTGTTGACATCTGGATGAGGAAACAGAGGCTCCGATGTGGCAGTTGGCAGCGGTCCTTTGTCAGAAGCAGCAAAGGCACTGATTTGCTGTTGTAGGGGTGGAGGCAATTCGTGGACTGGGGCTCTGGTAGCTTAGAGGAGGCTGAGGTAAGTGTTGCTCCAGGAAGCTCCCCATCTGAGGGCAGGTGGGTTGGAAAGCCACAGCCACGTGGGCTCCAAGCGGGCTTTCAGGGGCCTTGGGCATATTATGAGGGCATGTGTCACAGGCGGAGTCCTTCCTCTAAAGAGCCCAAACAGCTGGTCAGGCATGCGTTAACATTAGGCTCCAGGCCATTCAACATCCCCCATCTGAAGGGAAGCAGCAGACCCCAGCCCTCCTGTCCCCATGGAATGTGTGTGTACCTTGCAGTACGCCAGGGCCCGGGGTGGGGCAGGAGCCTCTGGGTTCTTCTGTGGTTCTTCTCTCCCTTTCTAGCACACACAAACACAAACCTTCTAGGGCTTTTCCTTCTTCTCCTTCTGGAAACTCAACAGCCTGTGCGAGGAGGAAGGGGTGTGATTCCCCACTTCGGACAAGCGGTAGCCACA